>NC_052311.1:1279126-1537600 GCF_016432855.1 Salvelinus namaycush
CCCTGTCCTGCTAAACTAGCTGTGGTCTAATTCCACAGTATTCTCATAGATGATGGTAGACCTGTCCTGCTAAACTAGCTTGTGGTCTACATTCCACAGTATTCTCATAGATGATGGTAACCTGTCCTGCTAAACTGCTTGTGGTCTACATTCACAGTATCTCATAGATGATGGTAGGACTGTCCTGCCAAACTGGCATTCCACAGTATTCTCATACGATGTAGACCTGTCCTGCTAAACTAGCTGTGGTCTACATTCCACGTATTCTATGATGATGGTAGCCTGTCCTGCTAAACTAGCTGTGGTCTACATTCCACAGTATTCTCATAGATGAGGTAGACCTGTCCTGCAAACTAGCTTGTGGTCTACATTCCACTGTTCTCATAGATGATGGTAGACCTGTCCTGCTAAACTAGCTTGTGGTCTACATTCCACTGTATTCTCATAGATGATGGTAACTGTCCTGCTAAACTAGCTTGTGGTCTACATTCCACAGTATTCTCATGATGATGGTAGACCTGTCCTGCTAAACTAGCTTGTGGTCTACATTCCACAGTATTCTCATAGAATGATGGTAGACCTGTCCTGCTAAACTAGCTGTGGTCTACATTCCACAGTATTCTCATAGATGGGTAGACCTGTCCTGCTAAACTAGCTTGGTCTACATTCCACAGTATTCTCATAGATGATGGTAGACTGTGTCCTGCTAACTAGTTGTGGTCTACATTCCACATGTATTCTCATAGATGATGGTAGACCTGTCCTGCAAACTAGCTGTGGTCTACATCCACAGTATTCTCATAGATGAGGTAGACCTGTCCTGCTAACTAGCTTGTGGTCTACATTCCACAGTATTCTCCATAGATGATGGTAGACCTGTCCTGCTAAACTCCTTGTGGTCTACATTCCACAGTATTCTCATAGATGCGGTAGACCTGTACCTGCTAAACTACTGTGGTCTGCATTCCACAGTATTCTCATAGACGGTAGACCTGTCCTGCTAAACTAGCCTGTGGTCTACATTCCACTGTATTCTCATAGATGATGGTAGACCTGTCCTGCTAAACTAGCTTGTGGTCTACATTCCAGTTATTCTCATAGATGACTGGTAGACCTTGTCCTGCTAAACTAGCTCGTGTCTACATTCCACAGTATTCTCATAGATGATGGTAGACCTGTCTGCTAAACTAGCCTGTGGTCTACATTCCACAGTATTCTCATAGATGCTGGTAGACCTGTCCTGCTAAACTAGCTTGTGGTCTACATTCCACAGTATTCTCATAGATGATGGTAGGACCTGTCCTGCTAAACTACCTTGTGGTCTACATTCCACAGTATTGCTCATAGATGATGGTAGACCTGTCCTGCTAAAACTAGCTGTGGTCTACATCCACAGTATTCTCATAGATGGGTTAGCTGTCCTGCTAAACTAGCTTGTGGTCTACATTCCACAGTATTCTCATAGATGGTAGACCTGTCCTGCTAAACTAGCTTGTGGTCTACATTCCACAGTATTCTCATAGATGGTAGACCTGTCCTGCTAAACTAGCTTGTGGTCTACATTCCACAGTATTCTCATAGATGACGGTAGCCTGTCCTGCTAAACTACGCTTGTGGTCTACATTCCACAGTATTCTCATAGATGACGGTTAGCCTGTCCTGCATAACTAGCTTGTGGTCTACATTCCCAGTATTCATAGGATGAGTAGACCTGTCCTGCTAACTAGCTTTGGTCTACTTCCACAGTATTCTCATAGATGACGGTAGACCTGTCCTGCGTAAACTAGCTTTGTGTGTCTACATTCCACAGTATTCTCATAATATGTTAGACTGTCCTGCTAAACTAGCTTTGTGTCTACATTCCACGTATTGTCATAGATGATGGTAGACCTGTCCTGCTAAACTAGCTGTGTGGTCTACATTCCACAGTATTCTCATAGATGACGGTAGACCTGTCCTTGCTAAAACTAGCTTGTGGTCTACATTCCACATATTCTCATGAGATGGTAGACATGTCTCTGCTAAACTAGCTTGTGGTCTACCACAGTATCTCATAGATGATGGTAGACCTGTCCTGCTAAACTAGCCTGTGGTCTACATTCCACAGTATTCTCATAGATGACGGTAGACCTGTCTGCTAACTAGTTGTGGTCTAATTTCCACAGTATCTCATAGATGATGGTAGACCTGTCCTGCTAAACTAGCATTCCACAGTATTCTCATAGATGACGGTAGACCTGTCCTGCTAAACTAGCTTGTGGTCTACATTCCACAGTATTCTCATAGATGATGGTAGACCTGTCCTGCTAAACTAGCCTGTGGTCTACATTCCACAGTATTCTCATAGATGATGGTAGACCTGTCCTGCTAAACTAGCTTGTGGTCTACATTCCACAGTATTCTCATAGATGATGGTAGACCTGTCCTGCTAAACTAGCTTGTGGTCTACATTCCACAGTATTCTCATAGATGATGGGGTAGACCTGTCCTGCTAACTAGCTTGTGTCTACATTCCACAGTATTCTCATAGATGCGGTAGACCTGTCTGCTAAACTAGCTTGTGGTCTACATTCCACCAGTATTCTCATAGATGACGGTAGACCTGTCCTGCTAAACTAGCTTGTGGTCTACATTCCACAGTATTCTCATAGATGATGGTAGACCTGTCCTGCTAAACTAGCTTGTGGTCTACATTCCACAGTATTCTCATAGATGATGGTAGACCTGTCCTGCTAAACTAGCATTCCACAGTATTCTCATAGACGGTAGACCTGTCCTGCTAAACTAGCCTGTGGTTCATTCACTGTATTTCATATGATGGTAGACTGTCCTGCTAAACTAGCTTGTGGTCTACATTCCACAGTATTCTCATAGATGATGGTAGACCTGTCCTGCTAAACTAGCTTGTGGTCTACATTCCACTGTATTCTCATAGATGATGGTAGACCTGTCCTGCTAAACTAGCTTGTGGTTACATTCCACGTATTCTCATAGATGATGGTAGACCTGTCCTGCTAAACTAGCTTGTGGTCTACATTCCACAGTATTCTCATAGATGGTAGACCTGTCCTGCTAAACTAGCTTGTGGTCTACATTCCACAGTATTCTCATAGATGATGGTAGACCTGTCCTGCTAAACTAGCCTGTGGTCTACATTCCACAGTATTCTCATAGATGACGGTAGACCTGTCCTGCTAACTAGTTGTGGTCTACATTCCACAGTATTCTCATAGATGATGGTAGACTGTTCCTGCTAACTAGCTTGTGGTCTACATTCCACTGTATTCTCATAGATGATGGTAGACTGTCCTGCTAACTAGCTTGTGGTTACATTCCACAGGTATTCTCATAGATGATGCGGTAGACCCTGTCTGCTAACTAGCTTGTGGTCTACATTCCACAGTATTCTCATAGATGGTAGACCTGTCCTGCTAAACTAGCTTGTGGTCTACATTCCACAGTATTCTCATAGATGATGGTAGACCTGTCCTGCTAAACTAGCCTGTGGTCTACATTCACAGTATTCTCATAGATGACGGTAGAGACCTGTCCGCTAAACTAGCTTGTGGTCTACATCAACAGTATTCTCATAGATGATGGTAGACCTGTCCTGCTAAAACTAGCTTGTGGTCTACATTCCACAGTATTCTCATAGATGACGGTAGCCTGTCCTGCTAAACTAGCTGTGGTCTACATCCACAGTATTTCATAGATGATGGTAGACTGCCCGCTAAACTAGCTTGTGGTCTACATTCCACAGTATTCTCATAGAGAGTAGACCTGTCCGCTAACTAGCTTGTGGTCTACATTCCACAGTATTCTCATAGATGATGGTAGACCTGTCCTGCTAAACTACCTGTGGTAACATTCCACAGTATTCTAATAGAGAGGTAGCACCTGTCCTGCTAAACTAGCCTGTGGTTACATTCCAGTATTCTCATAGATGATGGTAGACCTGTCCTGCAAACTAGCTTGTGGTCTACATTCCACAGTATCTCATAGAATGGTAGACCTGTCCGCCTAAACTAGCTGTTGGTCTACATTCCAAGATTTTCTCATAGATGGTAGACCTGTCCTGCTAAACTAGCTTGTGGTCTACATCCACAGTATTCTCATAGATGATGGTAGACCTGTCCTGCTAAACTAGCTTGTGGTCCTACATCCACAGTATTCTCATAGATGATGGTAGACCTGTCCTGCTAAACTAGCTTGTGGTCTACATTACACAGTATTCTCATAGATGGTAGACCTGTCCTGCTAAACTAGCTTGTGGTCTACATTCCACAGTATTCTCATAGATGACGGTAGACCTGTCCTGCTAAACTAGCTTGTGGTCTACATTCCACAGTATTCTCAGATGACGGTAGACCTGTCCTGCTAAACTAGCTTGTGGTCTACATTCCACAGTATTCTCATAGATGATGGTAGACTGGTCCTGCTAAACTAGCTTGTGGTCTACATTCCACAGTATTCTCATAGATGACGGTAGACCTGTCCTGCTAAACTAGCTTGTGGTCTACATTCCACAGTATTCTCATAGATGATGGTAGACCTGTCCTGCTAAACTAGCTGTGGTCTACATTCCACAGTATTCTCATAGATGATGGTAGACTGTCCTGCTAAACTAGCTTGTGGTCTACATTCCCAGTATTCTATAGATGATGGTAGACCTGTCCTGCTAAACTAGCTTGTGGTCTACATTCCACAGTATCTCAGATGACGGTAGACCTGTCCTGCAAACAGCTTGTGGTCTACATTCCACAGTATTCTCATAGATGACGGTAGACTGTCTGCTAAACTAGCTTGTGTCTACATTCCACGTATTCTCATAGATGATGGTAGACCTGTCCTGCTAAACTAGCTTGTGGTCTACATTCCACAGTATTCTCATAGATGACGGTAGACCTGTCCTGCTAAACTAGCTTGTGGTCTACATTCACAGTATTCATAGATGATGGTAGACCTGTCCTGCTAAACTAGTTGTGGTCTACATTCCACAGTATTCTCTAGATGACGTAGACCTGTCCTGCTAACTAGCTTGTGGTCTACATTCACAGTATATCTCAGATGACGGTAGACCTGTCCTGCTAAACTAGCTTGTGGTCTACATTCCACAGTATTCTCATAGATGATGGTAGACTGGTCCTGCTAAACTAGCTTGTGGTCTACATTCCACAGTATTCTCATAGATGGTAGACCTGTCCTGCTAAACTAGCTTGTGGTCTACATTCCACAGTATTCTCATAGATGATGGTAGACCTGTCCTGCTAAACTAGCCTGTGGTCTACATTCCACAGTATTCTCATAGATGACGGTAGACCTGTCCTGCTAAACTAGCTTGTGGTCTACATTCCACAGTATTCTCATAGATGACGGTAGACCTGTCCTGCTAAACTAGCTTGTGGTCTACATTCCACAGTATTCTCATAGATGATGGTAGACCTGTCTGCTAAAACTAGCTGTGGTCTACATTCACAGTATTCTCATAGATGATGGTAGACCTGTCCTGATAAACTAGCTCGTGCGTCTACATTCCACAGTATTCCTAATAGATGAACGGTAGACCTGCTCATGCTAAACTAGCTCGTGGTCTACATTCCACAGTATTCTCATAGATGACGGTAAGACCTGTCCTGCTAAACTAGCTTGTGGTCTACATTCCACAGTATTCTCATAGATGACGGTAGACCTGTCCTGCTAAACTAGCCTGTGGTCTACATTCCACAGTATTCTCATAGATGACGGTAGACAGACAGTAGAGATCTTACCCCTATGATAATCTTCTTGCATTTGGCACAGTTGGGAGCGTAGCGGTTATCATAACACTTGGTGCAGAAGACTGAGCCCCTCTCCTCAAAGAATCCTCCCTCATCCAACAACACCTTACACTGGGAACACTGGAACTCTTCTGGGTGCCAGGACTGACCAAGCGCCACCAGATACCGGCCCCTACACACACACACACACAACGTAAACACCAGTTAGATAAGCCCAGCTAAGAGTAACAGAGGTATCTAGGCACAGCTCTCTATAATGGAAAATAGTGATCCTACCATCACAGACATGACTTACTGTATGTACATTATCAACTTAACTGTCAGATGGTGTCAGGTCATTACCAGTTATTTTTATTTGAAGAATAAATGAGGTTATATAAATTACCAAGAGTATTACCTGGTCAGGTCACATGGTCTAGGAAATCAGATCCAGTACACCTAGTCTATTATGAAATGATGGGTCACATGGTCTAGTAAATCAGGGCTTAGCAGTTCGTTCCAGTAAACATAGTCTATAGAGTTTATTCTCTATACACGACACTACTTTTTCACCTAGAACTCATGTAGGGAACAGCAGTTGCTGTGTTGACCTGCTGTGTTGTGTTTTTTGAGCAGTGTATATATATATATATATATATATCAGACAGAGGGCAGTAGTAAACTGCAAGGCAGTTATTAATCAGACAGGGGGCAGTAGTAAATAAAGGCCTTGCAGTTATTAATCTAACAGACAGGGGCAGTAGTAAATAAAGGCCTTGCAGGTATTAATCTAACAGACAGGGGGCAGTAGTAAATAAAGGCCATGCAGTTATTAATCTAACAGACAGGGGGCAGTAGTAAATAAAGACCTTGCAGTTATTAATCTAACAGACAGGGGGCAGTAGTAAATAAAGACCATGTCATTATTAATCTAACAGACAGGGGCAGTAGTAAATAAAGGCCTTGCAGTTATAATCTAACAGACAGGGGGCAGTAGTAAATAAAGCGTTGCAGTTATTAATAACAGACAGGGCAGTAGTAAATAAAGACCATGCAGGTATTAATCTAACAGACAGGGGGCAGTAGTAAATAAAGCCTTGCAGTTATTAATCTAAACAGACAGGGGCAGTAGTAAATAAAGACCTTGCAGTTATTATCTAACAGACAGGGGGCAGTAGTAAATAAAGGCCTTGCAGTTATTAATCTAACAAGACAGGGGGCAGTAGTAAATAAAGGCCATGCTGTTATTAATCTAACAGACAGGGGGCAGTAGTAAATAAAGGCCATGCTGTTATTAATCTAACAGACAGGGGGCAGTAGTAAATAAAGGCCTTGCAGTTATTAATCTAACAGACAGGGGGCAGTAGTAAATAAAGGCCTTGCTGTTATTAATCTAACAGACAGGGGGCAATATAATCATATGGTTCCCACCTAATGATCTTTTTGCAGGCTCCACAGAGAGGGGTCCTTCCGCTGTCCTCGGGTGCCTGCTGAGCTGCCTGTAGGATAGAGGAGCGGTTCTGCATGGGCGTAGGCTGGGCCGGCTGCCTGTGCTGGGTCAGAACCGTACTGGTCTTGTCTGGGGCGTAACGGTCAGCGAAACCTGGGTCAGTCACCCACGGAGGACGCACCTTAGGACCAGAGTTGACTGGAGCCTTAGAGGCTGGGGAACCCAGAGAAATGTATTAATACAACACAAACAGGAAGACTCATATAGTATATTATAAGGAACCATGGGACTGTATGGATGCTTATAGCACATGTTACAATATATTACTATGCTTATAGCTCATGCTATAATGCATATTTCAATGCTTATAGCATGTTATAATGCATCTAACTACTAAATAAAGGCTTGGATTTTGTATGTTAAATTACCAGCATCCCTGTCATTTGAACTCTGACCTCCAGTAACTCACCGTCAGGTTTGTCGGCTGTCTGGGTCTGGGCCTTAGCAGGTGACCGAGACGCCTTGATGCTGGGAAGAAACACACACTTCCTTAGGAACAGGTGCTATAGGGTTACCATGGTGACTCAGAAGAGGTAGAATGGCAGCAGTGTCTGACATCATCATCATGGAGTGAGTTCGGAGTGCATTTTATTGAATTTTTTTAAATCGAAGGAGCATAAAATGGTTACTTGGCTCATTGTGCTCTAGTGACTCCTTGTGGCGGGCTGACTCCGGTCGTCAGTTGAGCAGTGTTTCCTCCGACACATCCATTTCTTTCACATGAACCATCAACTTGGACAAGTGTCTTGAGAATACTGTGCATCATTCAATAATTATAAAATAGTTTTATCATCTGGACACTATTTTTGACATTGCTACTATGCAAGTAACCGTTTCACTGTACCGTTTACACCTTCTGTATCCTGTGCATGTGACAAATAAACTTAGATTTTATTTGATATAGTGTGTGTTTACCAGACACAGTAATGTGAAGAACAACGGGACAACATTTGAACATCTTGGCCATGTTCTGTTATAATCTCCACCCGGCACAGCCAGAAGAGGACTGGCCACCCCTCATAGCCTGGTTCCTCTCTAGGTTTCTTCCTAGGTTTTGGCCTTCAGGGAGTTTTTTCCCTAGCCACCGTGCTTCTACACCTGCATTGCTTGCTGTTTGGGGTTTTATGCTGGGTTTCTGTACAGCACTTTGAGATATCAGCTGATGTACGAAGGGCTATATAAATAAATTTGATTTGATTTGACCTGCACCAAAGTCGAATTAGGATGTAGGACAAGGATCAAGTGTATTTTTACCTGGAGTGTTATTGTAGGCTACTAGTTACAAATGTGGTTGTTTACTACACTACCTCACTCTGTTTAGCAAATGGCCTCACATGTGAATCCTTAAAGAGATGGGTGGGGCTGAGGCTTAAGAGGGTGTGAACGATAATGAATGGGTGTAGACAAGGAAGAGCTCTCCAGTAGGTACCAAAACATTCAAGGGCCATTTTCTCAAATGTGGGGTTACAGGTTTATCAACTTTCAAAGCAGAATTTCTTTCCCATTGTTCCTCAACTACAGTGTATGATATACCATTTAGTACCTCTGAGTCTCTACTTTTATCCAATGTAAAAAAAATACTTTCAACAACCAAATTGAGGCGGTTGGTCAAGTGTATAATTTAGGAAATCTTTTCCCAAGTTATTTCCTTCCTACAAAAGAGATTTAATCACGTCTCAATGTAATCCAGGTATGGCATGATTGTATTTGAAAATAACAACCTGTTTTTGGGCTTAGTTGTGGTCAATTTGCAGTGTACAAATTATTATAATCATGATGACGATGGTGATTATGTCCCGACCGTCCGCCGTGGCTGAATCAAGTTGCCTACCCCTTCTTTAGAGTTAACAGCATTCGCCTCAGTAACAGGTGTCTACAGCATTCGTCTCAGTAACAGGTGTCTACAGCCGTCTCAGTAACAGGTGTCTACAGCCGTCTCAGTAACAGGTGTCTACAGCCGTCTCAGTAACAGGTGTCTACAGCCGTCTCAGTAACAGGTGTCTACAGCCGTCTCAGTACAGGTGTCTACAGCCGCCTCAGTAACAGGTGTCTACAGCCGTCTCAGTAACAGGTGTCTACAGCCGCCTCAGTAACAGGTGTCTACAGCCGCCTCAGTAACAGGTGTCTACAGCCGCCTCAGTAACAGGTGTCTACAGCCGCCTCAGTAACAGGTGTCTACAGCCGCCTCAGTAACAGGTGTCTACAGCCGCCTCAGTAACAGGTGTCTACAGCCGCCTCAGTAACAGGTGTCTACAGCCGCCTCAGTAACAGGTGTCTACAGCCGCCTCAGTAACAGGTGTCTACAGCCGCCTCAGTAACAGGTGTCTACAGCCGCCTCAGTAACAGGTGTCTACAGCCGCCTCAGTAACAGGTGTCTACAGCCGCCTCAGTAACAGGTGTCTACAGCCGCCTCAGTAACAGGTGTCTACAGCCGCCTCAGTAACAGGTGTCTACAGCCGCCTCAGTAACAGGTGTCTACAGCCGCCTCAGTAACAGGTGTCTACAGCCGCCTCAGTAACAGGTGTCTACAGCCGCCTCAGTAACAGGTGTCTACAGCCGCCTCAGTAACAGGTGTCTACAGCCGCCTCAGTAACAGGTGTCTACAGCCGCCTCAGTAACAGGTGTCTACAGCCGCCTCAGTAACAGGTGTCTACAGCCGTCTCAGTAACAGGTGTCTACAGCCGTCTCAGTAACAGGTGTCTACAGCATTCGTCTCAGTAACAGCCGTCTCAGTAACAGGTGTCTACAGCCGTCTCAGTAACAGGTGTCTACAGCCGTCTCAGTAACAGGTGTCTACAGCCGCCTCAGTAACAGGTGTCTACAGCCGTCTCAGTAACAGGTGTCTACAGCCGCCTCAGTAACAGGTGTCTACAGCATTCGTCTCAGTAACAGGTGTCTACAGCATTCGTCTCAGTAACAGCCGTCTCAGTAACAGGTGTCTACAGCATTCGTCTCAGTAACAGGTGTCTACAGCATTCGTCTCAGTAACAGCCGTCTCAGTAACAGGTGTCTACAGCCGTCTCAGTAACAGGTGTCTACAGCCGCCTCAGTAACAGGTGTCTACAGCCGCCTCAGTAACAGGTGTCTACAGCCGCCTCAGTAACAGGTGTCTACAGCCGCCTCAGTAACAGGTGTCTACAGCCGCCTCAGTAACAGGTGTCTACAGCCGCCTCAGTAACAGGTGTCTACAGCCGCCTCAGTAACAGGTGTCTACAGCCGCCTCAGTAACAGGTGTCTACAGCCGCCTCAGTAACAGGTGTCTACAGCCGCCTCAGTAACAGGTGTCTACAGCATTCGTCTCAGTAACAGGTGTCTACAGCATTCGTCTCAGTAACAGGTGTCTACAGCATTCGTCTCAGTAACAGGTGTCTACAGCATTCGTCTCAGTAACAGGTGTCTACAGCATTCGTCTCAGTAACAGGTGTCTACAGCATTCGTCTCAGTAACAGGTGTCTACAGCATTCGTCTCAGTAACAGGTGTCTACAGCATTCGTCTCAGTAACAGGTGTCTACAGCATTCGTCTCAGTAACAGGTGTCTACAGCATTCGTCTCAGTAACAGGTGTCTACAGCATTCGTCTCAGTAACAGGTGTCTACAGCATTCGTCTCAGTAACAGGTGTCTACAGCATTCGTCTCAGTAACAGGTGTCTACAGCATTCGTCTCAGTAACAGGTGTCTACAGCATTCGTCTCAGTAACAGGTGTCTACAGCATTCGTCTCAGTAACAGGTGTCTACAGCATTCGTCTCAGTAACAGGTGTCTACAGCATTCGTCTCAGTAACAGGTGTCTACAGCATTCGTCTCAGTAACAGGTGTCTACAGCATTCGTCTCAGTAACAGGTGTCTACAGCATTCGCCTCAGTAACAGGTGTCTACAGCATTCGCCTCAGTAACAGGTGTCTACAGCATTCGCCTCAGTAACAGGTGTCTACAGCATTCGCCTCAGTAACAGGTGTCTACAGCATTCGCCTCAGTAACAGGTGTCTACAGCATTCGCCTCAGTAACAGGTGTCTACAGCATTCGCCTCAGTAACAGGTGTCTACAGCATTCGCCTCAGTAACAGGTGTCTACAGCATTCGCCTCAGTAACAGGTGTCTACAGCCGCCTCAGTAACAGGTGTCTACAGCCGCCTCAGTAACAGGTGTCTACAGCCGCCTCAGTAACAGGTGTCTACAGCCGCCTCAGTAACAGGTGTCTACAGCCGCCTCAGTAACAGGTGTCTACAGCCGCCTCAGTAACAGGTGTCTACAGCCGCCTCAGTAACAGGTGTCTACAGCCGCCTCAGTAACAGGTGTCTACAGCCGCCTCAGTAACAGGTGTCTACAGCCGCCTCAGTAACAGGTGTCTACAGCCGCCACAGTAACAGGTGTCTACAGCCGCCACAGTAACAGGTGTCTACAGCATTCGTCTCAGTAACAGGTGTCTACAGCATTCGTCTCAGTAACAGGTGTCTACAGCATTCGTCTCAGTAACAGGTGTCTACAGCATTCGTCTCAGTAACAGGTGTCTACAGCATTCGTCTCAGTAACAGGTGTCTACAGCATTCGTCTCAGTAACAGGTGTCTACAGCATTCGTCTCAGTAACAGGTGTCTACAGCATTCGTCTCAGTAACAGGTGTCTACAGCATTCGTCTCAGTAACAGGTGTCTACAGCATTCGTCTCAGTAACAGGTGTCTACAGCATTCGTCTCAGTAACAGGTGTCTACAGCATTCGTCTCAGTAACAGGTGTCTACAGCATTCGTCTCAGTAACAGGTGTCTACAGCATTCGTCTCAGTAACAGGTGTCTACAGCATTCGTCTCAGTAACAGGTGTCTACAGCATTCGTCTCAGTAACAGGTGTCTACAGCATTCGTCTCAGTAACAGGTGTCTACAGCATTCGTCTCAGTAACAGGTGTCTACAGCATTCGTCTCAGTAACAGGTGTCTACAGCATTCGTCTCAGTAACAGGTGTCTACAGCATTCGTCTCAGTAACAGGTGTCTACAGCATTCGTCTCAGTAACAGGTGTCTACAGCATTCGTCTCAGTAACAGGTGTCTACAGCATTCGTCTCAGTAACAGGTGTCTACAGCATTCGTCTCAGTAACAGGTGTCTACAGCATTCGTCTCAGTAACAGGTGTCTACAGCATTCGTCTCAGTAACAGGTGTCTACAGCCGCCTCAGTAACAGGTGTCTACAGCCGCCTCAGTAACAGGTGTCTACAGCCGCCTCAGTAACAGGTGTCTACAGCCGCCTCAGTAACAGGTGTCTACAGCCGCCTCAGTAACAGGTGTCTACAGCCGCCTCAGTAACAGGTGTCTACAGCCGCCTCAGTAACAGGTGTCTACAGCCGCCTCAGTAACAGGTGTCTACAGCCGCCTCAGTAACAGGTGTCTACAGCCGCCTCAGTAACAGGTGTCTACAGCCGCCTCAGTAACAGGTGTCTACAGCCGCCTCAGTAACAGGTGTCTACAGTCGTCTCCGGATACAATTACCATCTCATTACTACATCGACATAAAAACAACTTCTAAAAACGGCAGAGAGAACACCGATATATTACAGAGGAATGAAAGACGTAACAGTATTTGTGGTCAGATAGTAGAACAGGTCGTTGTCTATCCAAATGAGACATGATATCATTACACCTGTTACGACCGTGGTGTGAACAGCGGGTTAAGTGTTGGTTTTGACACCACTACTATATTAGACAGATGGCATTATTATCCAAATCATCCGCGTTTGATGTACTGTGATAAGGCGTAGCCAGTTATCAGAGTGATGCCTAACACATATACATATATATATATATATATATATATACACACACATTCATCTTCCATCTGTTTGCCAAAAGTTAAAAAAATAAATAAACATGGTTTCAAATGCACATTGACCCACAACGATAGTCTAGAATCACCGAGATGATCTACTGCTCCCTAATAGAAGACTTCTACGAGGTGTGCTAACTCTAGTGTCAAAAACCACACGGAGACTATTACATAACAGTAGGTAATATTGCATGATAGTACTATACAGTAAAATGAATACTGCATGGTATAGTACTATATAGTATAATGAGTATTGGATGGTAGAGTATTGTACAGTATAATGAGTACTGCATGGTATAGTACTATATAGTATAATGAGTACTGCATGGTAAAGTATACTGGTAGAGTATTGCAGAGTACAGTATAGTATTGCAGAGTACAGTATAGTGGAGTAGAGTACAGTATAGTATTGCAGAGTACAGTATAGTATTGCAGAGTACAGTATAGTGGAGTAGAGTACAGTATAGTGGAGTAGAGTACAGTATAGTATTGCAGAGTACAGTATAGTATTGCAGAGTACAGTATAGTGGAGTAGAGTACAGTATAGTATTGCAGAGTACAGTATAGTGGAGTAGAGTACAGTATAGTATTGCAGAGTACAGTATAGTATTGCAGAGTACAGTATAGTATTGCAGAGTACAGTATAGTGGAGTGGAGTAGAGTACAGTATAGTGGAGTAGAGTACAGTATAGTGGAGTAGAGTACAGTATAGTGGAGTAGAGTACAGTATAGTGGAGTAGAGTACAGTATAGTGGAGTAGAGTACAGTATAGTGGAGTAGAGTACAGTATAGTGGAGTAGAGTATAGTATAGTGGAGTAGAGTACAGTATAGTGGAGTAGAGTACAGTATAGTATTGCAGAGTACAGTATAGTGGAGTAGAGTACAGTATAGTGGAGTAGAGTACAGTATAGTGGAGTAGAGTACAGTATAGTGGAGTAGAGTACAGTATAGTGGAGTAGAGTACAGTATAGTGGAGTAGAGTACAGTATAGTATTGCAGAGTACAGTATAGTGGAGTAGAGTACAGTATAGTGGAGTAGAGTATAGTATAGTGGAGTAGAGTACAGTATAGTGGAGTAGAGTACAGTATAGTGGAGTAGAGTACAGTATAGTGGAGTAGAGTACAGTATAGTGGAGTAGAGTACAGTATAGTGGAGTAGAGTACAGTATAGTATTGCAGAGTACAGTATAGTGGAGTAGAGTACAGTATAGTGGAGTAGAGTATAGTATAGTGGAGTAGAGTACAGTATAGTGGAGTAGAGTACAGTATAGTGGAGTAGAGTACAGTATAGTGGAGTAGAGTACAGTATAGTGGAGTAGAGTACAGTATAGTGGAGTAGAGTACAGTATAGTATTGCAGAGTACAGTATAGTGGAGTAGAGTATAGTATAGTGGAGTAGAGTACAGTATAGTGGAGTAGAGTAGAGTATAGTGGAGTAGAGTATAGTATAGTGGAGTAGAGTACAGTATAGTGGAGTAGAGTACAGTATAGTGGAGTAGAGTACAGTATAGTGGAGTAGAGTACAGTATAGTGGAGTAGAGTACAGTATAGTGGAGTAGAGTACAGTATAGTGGAGTAGAGTACAGTATAGTGGAGTAGAGTATAGTATAGTGGAGTAGAGTACAGTATAGTGGAGTAGAGTACAGTATAGTATTGCAGAGTACAGTATAGTGGAGTAGAGTACAGTATAGTGGAGTAGAGTACAGTATAGTGGAGTAGAGTACAGTATAGTGGAGTAGAGTACAGTATAGTGGAGTAGAGTATAGTATAGTGGAGTAGAGTATAGTATAGTGGAGTAGAGTATAGTATAGTGGAGTAGAGTACAGTATAGTGGAGTAGAGTACAGTATAGTATTGCAGAGTACAGTATAGTGGAGTAGAGTACAGTATAGTGGAGTAGAGTATAGTATAGTGGAGTAGAGTACAGTATAGTGGAGTAGAGTACAGTATAGTGGAGTAGAGTACAGTATAGTGGAGTAGAGTACAGTATAGTGGAGTAGAGTACAGTATAGTGGAGTAGAGTACAGTATAGTGGAGTAGAGTATAGTATAGTGGAGTAGAGTATAGTATAGTGGAGTAGAGTACAGTATAGTGGAGTAGAGTACAGTATAGTGGAGTAGAGTATAGTATAGTGGAGTAGAGTACAGTATAGTGGAGTAGAGTACAGTATAGTGGAGTAGAGTACAGTATAGTGGAGTAGAGTACAGTATAGTGGAGTAGAGTACAGTATAGTGGAGTAGAGTACAGTATAGTGGAGTAGAGTACAGTATAGTGGAGTAGAGTATAGTATAGTGGAGTAGAGTACAGTATAGTGGAGTAAAGTGCGGTAAAGAAGGAAGCAGAGAAAGACAAATGACAGATAGAAGGAGGAGGTGTTTTCAGATGTTTTATGATGACATCAGTACAGATATATTTATCTTTCCATTTCTTTCTTATCAGAGGGAGGGGCCTAAAGAACAAAAGAGGGGAGAGAGAGAGAGAGCGAGAGAGAGCGAGAGAGAGAGACTCAGAGCTTAAGAGAGAGTTTACAGATCAACAGGAGATGAACTAGAACTACAGAATAAAGAACAGAACAGGGAGAACATTGCTGTTCCAACAGCCCTCCACCCCCCACCCCCCCCCCTGTTTAGATAACTCTGAGTAACACAGCTTAACAGGAGAAACAGGACTACAGACCCGGGTCAGATACATTCGTCAAATACTGTACAAGTCTTGAGGTGCTTGATTTGGATTGATCCGGGACAATGGGACCAATAGAACAGTCCCGAAGTGCAAACCCCCCCCCCCCCCCACCCCTTTACCTCAGGTTTTTGATCAATCAATCAATCGTATTTGACGTATGCGTTGGCCCCAGGTCTGTAACAAACACAAGGTGATCGACAAGCTGGTATCAACACTAACTCATCAAGTCAAGGAGAAGAAGGGAATCTGACAGTCAGACAGGCTCAGTATGCAATGGTTCCACGTATGGCTTAGTGATCATAATTTCCTTTGTTTATTATATCTTTATTATTTTATTTTACTTTTTAACTTATTTTTTCTTCCTCCTCTGTATGTCTGGGGGGTGCGTGTTGTCGTCTGGGGGGGGGGGGGCGTGTTGCAGTCTGGGGGGGGCATGTTGTCGTCGGGGGGGGGGGGGGGGGGGGTGTTGTCGTCTGGGGGGTGTGTGTTTGTTGTCGTCGTCTGGGGGTGTGTGTTTATTGTCGTCGTCTGGGGTGTGTGTGTGTGTGTGTGTGTTGTCGTCTGGGGTGTGTGTGTGTATGTGTTGTCGTCGTCTGGGGTGTGTGTGTGTGTGTGTGTGTGTGTGTTGTCGTCTGGGGTGTGTGTGTTTGTTGTCGTCGTCTGTGGTGTTTGTTGTCGTCTGGATAGTCGGGCTATTGTCGTTTTAGTCGTTGTCGTCGTTCTGATGGCTATCGATCGCTAGGGCTCAGGCCCGGCCCTGCGTTGCACGTTGCCATGGTGATGCTCAGGACTTGATGTTGAGGGCCCGTGCGGACCTTTCGTGGTGCCAGTCCCTCAGACGGGCGTAACGGGGGCTCTGAATCTCTGTAAGGAACTTTTCCCTAACCACCCCGAGAGAGAAGAGAAGAGAGAAGTGACAGGAAATTAAGAAAGACAAATATCTCTAACAGACAGACAATTCACCAAGCAATGGGAAATGGCAAAACTACATCACAACTCAATATGGGGACAGAGAAAATCTACTACAGTGGTCCTGGAACAACACCTGTATACCTCACACACACACCAAACCACATGTATACCTCACACACACACCAAAACACATGTATACCTCACACACACACCAAACCACCTGTATAACACACACACACACCAAACCACCTGTATAACACACACACACACCAAACCACATGTATACCTCACACACACACCAAACCACCTGTATAACACACACACACCAAACCACCTGTATAAATCACACACACACACCAAACCACCTGTATAAATCACACACACACCAAACCACCTGTATAAATCACACACACACACACACACACACACACACACACACACACACACACACACACCAAACCACCTGTATAACACACACACACACCAAACCACCTGTATAACACACACACACCAAACCACATGCTGAAGCTTAAAGATGGCTGTAACACAGACTATACCAGAGTCAGCTGTAAACATCACACACAGGCATAGCTTTATAAACACACAGGGTGTTTACCTGGCCCTCTTCATTGTCTCATCGTCTGGGTCCTGCACTGAGAGAGCCAGGGGGAAACACAGTATCAGAGCGCCCAAAGGAATCAGAACTCCCAGAGGGAATCAGAACTCCCAGAGGGAATCAGAACTCCCAGAGGAAATCAGAACTCCCAGAGGAAATCAGAACTCCCAGAGGGAATCAGAACTCCCAGAGGGAATCAGAACTCCCAGAGGAAATCAGAACTCCCAGAGGAAATCAGAACTCCCAGAGGGAATCAGAACTCCCAGAGGGA
This sequence comes from Salvelinus namaycush, assembly GCF_016432855.1. Classification (NCBI taxonomy): domain Eukaryota; kingdom Metazoa; phylum Chordata; class Actinopteri; order Salmoniformes; family Salmonidae; genus Salvelinus; species Salvelinus namaycush. Next base: position 1,296,687 of record NC_052311.1, read on the forward strand.
ATCAGAACTCCCAGAGGGAATCAGAACTCCCAGAGGGAATCAGAACTCCCAGAGGGAATCAGAACTCCCAGAGGAAATCAGAACTCCCAGAGGAAATCAGAACTCCCAGAGGAAATCAGAACTCCCAAAGGAAATCAGAACTCCCAAAGGACATTGTCCACATCACTCACTCTCCCCCTCTCGACCACTGACAACCTCCCCCCCTGACCTCGCGCTCACCTCGCTCCCTCACCCTCTCCGACCTCGCTCCCTCACCCTCTCCGACCTCGCTCCCTCACCCTCTCCGACCTCGCTCCCTCACCCTCTCCGACCTCGCTCCCTCACCCTCTCCGACCTCGCTCCCTCACCCTCTCCGACCTCGCTCCCTCACCCTCTCCGACCTCGCTCCCTCACCCTCTCCGACCTCGCTCCCTCACCCTCTCCGACCTCGCTCTCTCACCGACCTCGCTCTCTCACCCTCTCGGACCCTCTCCGACCTCGCTCTCTCACCCTCTCTGACCTCGCTCTCTCACCCTCTCTGACTTACTGTAGTCGGTGCCTGTGAGCTGGGCCAGCATGCGGAAGGAGCGGGACTGGGTGGTGCCTGTGCGGGGCTGCCAATCCTGAGTGTCCTCGATCAGCCTCTTCTTGCTGCGGTCGTTGGGGATGAACATGGGGATGCCATCCACCCGCAGACCGTGCCTAGTACACACCCCACGTCACCACAATGTTAATATAACGTTTAACGGACCATGCACAGTACACACACAAGTTTCCCACAACGTTCCAACAACGTTAACGTAACAAACCGTGCCTACACAGACATGACGTTATCACGTGGTTGAAACCACCATGACCGGAGCACAGCGACGTGCAAGCAAAGAATGAGAGCTAATAATTAGAAAACACTACCATGCACTGATTATTGAACGTATGGACACGTATGGACACACACACACACACACACACACACACACACACACACACACACACACACACACACACACACACACACACACACACACACACACACACACACACACACACACACACACACACACACACACACACACACACACAGTATGCAACTAGCAGATGATCAAACACACACATACAGTACATAACCAACAAACCCGAGCCCTATATCCCTGGTCAAAAGTAGTGCACTACATAGGGGATAGGGTGCCATTTCAGATGCATCCCCATGTCATATTCAACCGACATAAAGTACCAGTCAAAAGTTTGGACACACTGACTCAATCAAGGGTTTTTCTTTATTTTTTACTATTTTCTACATATGAAATCATGTAGCAACCAAAAAAAAAGGGTTGAACAAATCAAAACATATTTTAGATTCTTCAAAGTAGCCACCCTTTGCCTTGATGAACTTTGCACACTCTTGGCATTCTCTCAACCAGCTTCACCTGGAATGCTTTTCCAACAGTCTTGAAGGCGTTTACACATATGCTCAGCACTTGTTGGCTGATTTTTCTTCACTCTGCAGTCCAACTCATCCCAAACCATCTCAATTGGGTTGAGGTTGGGTGATTGTGGAGGCCAGGTCCTCTCCTTCTTGGTCAAATAGCTCTTACACAACCTGGAGGTGTGTTGGGTCATTGTCCTGTTGAAAAACACATGATAGTCCCACTAAGTGCAAACCAGATGGGATGGCATATCGCTGCAGAATGCTGTGGTAGCCATGCTGGTGAAGTGTGCCTTGATTTCTATATAAATCACCGACAGTGTCACCAGCAAAGCACCCCCACACCATCACACCTCCTCCTCCATGCTTCACGGTGGGAACCACACATGCAGAGATCATCAGTTCACCTACTCTGCATCTCACAAAGACATGGCGGTTAGAACAAAAAATATCAAATTTGGACTCATCAGACCAAAGGACAGATTTCCACCGGTCTAATGTCCATTGCTTGTGTTTCTTGGCCCAAGCAAGTCTCTTCTTCTTGTTGGTGTTCTTTAGTAGTCGTTTCTTTGCAGTATTTTGACCATGAAGGCCTGATTCACTCAGTCTCCTCTGAACAGTTGATTTGGGCTGCAATTTCTGAGGCTGGTAACTAATGAACTTAACCTCTGCAGCAGAGGTAACTCTGGGTCTTCCTTTCCTGTGGCGGTCCTCACAGCACTAGATGGTTTTTGCAGCTGCTTTTGAAGAAACTTTCAAAGTTCTTGAAATTTTCCAGATTGACTTACTTAAAGTAATGACGGACTGTCAGTTCTCTTCGCTTATTTGAGCTGTTCTTGCCATAATATGGACTTGTTCTTTAACCAAATAGGGCTATCTTCTGTATACCAACCCTACCTTGTCACAACACAACTGAATGGCTCAAATACATTAAGGAAAGAAAATCCACAAATTAACTTTTAACAAGGCACACCTGTTAATTGAAATACATTCCAGGTGACTACCTCATGGTTGAGAGAATGCCAAGAGTGTGTAAAGCTGTCATCAAGGCAAAGGGTGGATACTTTGAAGAATCTCAAATATAAAACATATATTTTGATTATTTTACACTTTTTTGGTTACTACATGATTCCATATGTGTTATTTCATAGTTTTGATGTCTTCACTATTATTCTACAAGTTAGAAAATAGTAAAAATAAATAAAAACCCTTGAGAAGGTGTGTCCAAACTTTTGACTGGTACTGTTTGTCCTCCAATATGTCCTCTCTAACACCATACCAATATGTCCAATAACATGGCCGTCTGACACCGTGTCAATATGTCCTCTCTAACATAGCCGTCTGACACCGTGTCAATATGTCCTCTCTAACATGGCCGTCTGACACCGTGTCAATATGTCCTCTCTAACATGGCCGTCTGACACCGTGTCAGTATGTCCTCTCTAACATGGCCGTCTGACACCGTGTCAATATGTCCTCTCTAACATGGCCGTCTGACACCGTGTCAATATGTCCTCTCTAACATGGCCGTCTGACACCGTGTCAGTATGTCCTCTCTAACATGGCCGTCTGACACCGTGTCAGTATGTCCTCTCTAACATGGCCGTCTGACACCGTGTCAGTATGTCCTCTCTAACATGGCCGTCTGACACCGTGTCAATATGTCCTCTCTAACATGGCCGTCTGACACCGTGTCAATATGTCCTCTCTAACATGGCCGTCTGACACCGTGTCAGTATGTCCTCTCTAACATGGCCGTCTGACACCGTGTCAGTATGTCCTCTCTAACATGGCCGTCTGACACCGTGTCAGTATGTCCTCTCTAACATGGCCGTCTGACACCGTGTCAATATGTCCTCTCTAACATGGCCGTCTGACACCGTGTCAATATGTCCTCTCTAACATGGCCGTCTGACACCGTGTCAATATGTCCTCTCTAACATGGCCGTCTGACACCGTGTCAATATGTCCTCTCTAACATGGCCGTCTGACACCGTGTCAATATGTCCTCTCTAACATGGCCGTCTGACACCGTGTCAATATGTCCTCTCTAACATGGCCGTCTGACACCGTGTCAATATGTCCTCTCTAACATGGCCGTCTGACACCGTGTCAATATGTCCTCTCTAACATGGCCGTCTGACACCGTGTCAATATGTCCTCTCTAACATGGCCGTCTGACACCGTGTCAATATGTCCTCTCTAACATGGCCGTCTGACACCGTGTCAATATGTCCTCTCTAACATGGCCGTCTGACACCGTGTCAATATGTCCTCTCTAACATGGCCGTCTAGTGACCAGCGGTCAAACAGGCTGGACCATAATGTATCTATCTCTTACTTCTCGTGTTGGTAATTCTGGTGGTCATACAAAGGCTGATCCTCTCTGTAGGGGGGAGGAGGAAGAGGAGGGAGGGAGGAAGGAAAGGGGAGAAGTGGTAGGAGGAAGAGGGAGACGAAGAGAAGAGGAGGGAGGAAGAGAAGACATAATGGACAAGAAATTACATGAAATAAATAAATACTGTTAGATGAAGAATTCTGAAGAATGAATGATTAGTCATTGATCAATGAACTTGTGTTACTGTTACTACTGGTAAGAGAAAGACCTTCACTAAGCATTACGAAACCACTAGCTCAGATACTGACAAGAAAACTAATGATTTAACATTCAAGTAAAAAGGAAGTAAAAAGAGAGTTTACTGACTTCTCCTCCATCTGCGGAGAGAAAGAAGAGAAGAAGAGAGAAAGAAGATGGGGGGGGTCAGTTTAGAAAAACAAGACGACAGTTTGGAAGAACAAAAACAATAGTTGCAGAGAACAGTCAACAGTGAGGAGACAGAGATGTTGTGGGATGCAGAGAACAGTCAACAGTGAGGAGACAGAGATGTTGTGGGATGCAGAGAACAGTCAACAGTGAGGAGACAGAGATGTTGTGGGATGCAGAGAACAGTCAACAGTGAGGAGACAGAGATGTTGTGGGATGCAGAGAACAGTCAACAGTGAGGAGACAGAGATGTTGTGGGATGCAGAGAACAGTCAACAGTGAGGAGACAGAGATGTTGTGGGATGCAGAGAACAGTCAACAGTGAGGAGACAGAGATGTTGTGGGATGCAGAGAACAGTCAACAGTGAGGAGACAGAGATGTTGTGGGATGCAGAGAACAGTCAACAGTGAGGAGACAGCGATGTTGTGGGATGCAGAGAACAGTCAACAGTGAGGAGACAGAGATGTTGAGGGATGCAGAGAACAGTCAACAGCGAGGAGACAGAGATGTTGTGGGATGCAGAGAACAGTCAACAGCGAGGAGACAGAGATGTTGTGGGATGCAGAGAACAGTCAACAGCGAGGAGACAGAGAACAGTCAACAGTGAGGAGACAGAGATGTTGTGGGATGCCGAGAACAGTCAACAGCGAGGAGACAGAGAACAGTCAACAGTGAGGAGACAGAGATGTTGTGGGATGCCGAGAACAGTCAACAGTGAGGAGACAGAGATGTTGTGGGATGCAGAGAACAGTCAACAGTGAGGAGACAGAGATGTTGTGGGATGCAGAGAACAGTCAACAGTGAGGAGACAGAGAACAGTCAACAGTGAGGAGACAGAGATGTTGTGGGATGCCGAGTGTCATGCAGTGGGGTGAAAACACACACAGGCTTTCATTGTTGACGGGTTCTGTCAGAGAGACGCACAGCACGGGGCGTTCTGCCGATGCAGACTCGGCGACTGTCACACAAGACTCGCAGGCGGGCTGTGTGACAGGCATCCAGAGTCCCCATCTTCCTCTCACTGATCTACAACAGATCCGGGTTCAAGTTGATGGCTGTATTGACTGATTACCTCACTTCTAAAACGTATTTATTTATTTCACCTTTGTTTAACTAGGTAAGTCGTTGAAAACACATTATTTTTACAATAATTATCTGGCCCACATATTTATTCCATCAAATGGTGTAAAATTCCAATGTTTATGCGCAGAACCTAACGTATTTACGACCAACCGGAAAGTCAATTACAGTGAGGAGTATTCAGGCCCTTGACTTTTTCCACATTTTGTTATGTTACAGCCTTATTATACAAACAAAATAAAAATCCTCCACAATCTACACAGAATACCCCATAAAAGTTTGCCAACGTATTAAAAATAAAAACAGAAATACCTTATGTAAATAAGTATTCAGACCCTTTGCCATGAGACTCGAAATTGAGCTCAGGTACATCCTGTTTCCATTGATCATCCTTGAGATGTTTCTACAACTTGATTGGAGTCCACCTGTGGTAAATTCAATTGATTGGACATGATTTGGAAAGGCACACACCTGTCTATATAAGGTCTCACAGTTGACAGTGCATGTCAGAGCAAAAACCAAGCCATGAGGTCGAAGGAATTGTCCGTAGAACTCCGAGACAGGATTGTGTCGAGGCACGGAAGAGTACAAAAACATTTCTGCAGCATTGAAGGTCCCAAAGAACAGTGGCCTCCGTCATTCTTAAATGGAAGAAGTTTGGAACCACCAAGACTCTTCCTAGAGCTGGCCGCCCGGCCAAACTGAGCAATCGGGGGAGAAGGGCCTTGGTCAGGGAGGTGACCAAGAACCCGATGGTCACACTGAGCTCTATAGAGTTGCTTTAGAAAGGCACATGACAGCTCTGCTTGAAGTTTGCCATCTCAGACAATGAGAAACAAGATTCTCTGGTCTGATGAAAGCAAGATTGAACTCGTTGGCTTGAATGCCTTGCGTCACGCCTGGAGCAAACCTGGCACCATCCCTATGGTGATGCATGGTGGTGGCAGCATCCCTATGGAGAAGCATGGTGGTGGCAGCATCCCTATGGTGATGAATGGTGGTGGCAGCATCCCTATGGAGAAGCATGGTGGTGGCAGCATCATGCTGTGGGGATGGTTTTCAGCGGCAGGGACTGGGAGACTAGTCAGGATCGAGGCAAAGATGAACGGAGGAAAGTACAGCGAGATCCTTGATGAAAACCTGCTCCAGAGCGCTCAGGACCTCAGACTAGGGTGAAGGTTCACCTTCCAACAGGACAACGACCCTAAGCACACAGCCAAGATAATGCAGAAGTGGCTTCAGGACAAGTCTCTGAATGTCCTTGAGTGGCCCAGTCAGAGCAGACTTGAACCCGATCTAACATCTCTGTAGAGACCTGAAAATAGCTGTGCAGCAACGCTCCCCATCCAACCTGACAGAGCTTGAGAGGATCTGCAGAGAAGAATGGGAGAAACTCCCCAAATACAGGTTTGCAAAGCTTGTATCGTCATACCCCAAAAGACTTGAGTCTGTAATCGCTGCCAAAGGTGCTTCAACAAAGTAAAGGGTCTGAATACTTACGTAAATGTGATATTTCATTTCATTTTTTTTTTTTTATAAATTAGCAAACATTTCTAAAAACCTGTTTTTGTGGTTATGGGGTATTGTGTGTAGATTGAGGAAAACAAATTATTTAATCCATTTTAGAATAAGGCTGTAATGTAACAAAATGTGGAAAAAGTCAAGGGTTCTGAATACTTTCCGAAGGCACTGTATGTCCATTGCGTACACACTTCAATAACGACGCAGTAATAATGGTGTGTCATGCATCATGACATCAGGGTTAGCTCTGTGCAAATACACCAGACCTGCTAGTATACAACATGCCTAGACATTGGACACATTCCCTGACATCAGGGTTAGCTCTGTGCAAATACACCAGACCTGCTAGTATACAACATGCCTAGACATTGGACACATTCCCTGACATCAGGGTTAGCTCTGTGCAAATACACCAGACCTGCTAGTATACAACATGCCTAGACATTGGACACATTCCCTGACATCAGGGTTAGCTCTGTGCAAATACACCAGACCTGCTAGTATACAACATGCCTAGACATTGGACACATTCCCTGCTTTGTTCGGTATCACCCAGCCATGCCAAATTACCTAGTACGCCCGTAGACTAGATTACTACTGTGTAGTGGAAAGGCCTCACATTCAACCTGATCTTCTGAAGAATGAATACCGTCCAATGAAAAGGCCTCAAATTCAACCTGATCTTCTGAAGAATGAATACCGTCCAATGAAAAGACCTCAAATTCAACCTGATCTTCTGAAGAATGAATACCTTCCAGTGAAAAGGCCTCAAATTCAACCTGATCTTCTGAAGAATGAATACCGTCCAATGAAAAGACCTCAAATTCAACCTGATCTTCTGAAGAATGAATACCTTCCAGTGAAAAGGCCTCAAATTCAACCTGATCTTCTGAAGAATGAATACCTTCCAGCAGGGTTGGGATATATTCCATTAATGTTGTTTTTGGGGGAGAACATTGTGTGCATCCATCAACTAGCTTGCTTTTTCCCTGACCAGCAGAGTCCGCCTCGTTCTGCAGCGGCAGGTGCACAAGACAAAACTTTACCAGTATCATAATATACATATCGGCGAATCGCTGTTACATATGAAATAGGAGTGATGGTGTAATCAATGTGTAAAAACGACATTAAACATTTAATATTCGAGGTCCTGATTGGTCAACAAGCTTATTTGATGCGTCAAATAGTGTTATTTGACGTCCAACTTTTTAATTTTTTTAATTTTTTAAAACATACAAAAGACCCGAACGGCGGTGCATACAACCCTGCCCTTTAGCAAGTCACAGATTAGACCTGAACAGAAATAGCAGGACCCCGTATGATTTAGTCTCTGTCGTAAGAAAACAGCTGTGTGAAGGAGTGGCAGTTTAGAATCCCTGCCGCCGAATAACGTGGCGAGGAACCTAATCCACAAAACATAGTGGACGAAGACTGCTGAAGGAAAGACTACTAAACTATGTCTTTAAAAACTCTCCACAAACAACTTTGTATGGCTTCTTTAAAAACTGTTCACAACAAAATTGTATGACTTCATTTAAGAGATTCAAAAATGGTCTCATGAAGAACACAGGTTGAATTTTAAGCTTTTTCACGATAGAGTCAACTGTTTCTAGTGTTTATAAACCCTCATTTCTCAGTATGACGTGTTTGCGACACTGAAAGCACGAGAAGAGCTATACAGAAGTGTTCTTAACTGTTGATAACAACGTCATGACGCGTCATAAAAAGTTGAATTTGAGTAAACTAGTGTTTTTTTTTAACCTCTGTCTCACCATGAAGTGTTTTAGACAGTGAAAGCATGAGGAGAGCTATACAAGGTAAGCTTTCAGGTCCGTGTGACTTCTCCAAGTAAGGCTAGTTAGGTAACGCAGCACCACCACAGTAAAAAACCATTCCGACAGCTCAGCAGATTTCTAAGCGAAGCGTCCTGAGCACAGCACAGCGCGGCTAAATACAGCCACAGACAACATCTAGACCTCACCAAAAAAAGACGTTAACCCTTCCTATCCCATCCCCAACACACCACGGTGACCATAGACCGTAGACTGTGTACCAAGTATCAGGCATGGAATAAGGGTTGCAAGATCCTGCAAACTTTCCCAAAAATGCCTGGTTTCTCCCATATTCTCCCTCCTGGAATATTCCAACCAAGATATGGAAAAAAACGTACATTAACACTTGGTCAAGACTTCCCCCGTTCGGGACATGGACTCTCTACAAGGTGTTGGAAGCGTTCCACAGGGATGCTGACCCATGTTGACCCCAATGCTTCCCACAGTTGTGTCAAGTTGGCTGGATGTCCTTTGGGGTGGTGGACCATTCTTGATACACACAGGAAACTGTTAAGCGTTGCAGTTCTTGACACAAACAGGTACTGCCCAGCACCTACTACCATACCCAGTTCAAAAGGCACTTTTGTTTGACCCATTCACCCTCAATGGCACACATACATGTCTCAAATGTCTCAAGGCTTAAAATTATTATTTAAAATCGGTCTCCTCCCCTTCATCTACACTGGATTTAACAAGCGACATCAACAAGGGATCATAGCTTTCACCTGGATTCACCTGGTCAGTCTATGTCACGGAAAGAGCAGGTGTCCTTAATGTATTGTACTCTCAGCGTACAGGGAATATTGTGCCATTGAGGACACAGACTGTCATGTTATAGGTGACCAGTACTGCTACCAGACTAAGTCATGTTATAGGTGACCAGTACTCCTCTTACAGACTAAGTCATGTTATAGGTGACCAGTACTCCTCTTACAGACTAAGTCATGTTATAGGTGACCAGTACTCCTGACAGACTAAGTCATGTTATAGGTGACCAGTACTCCTGACAGACTAAGTCATGTTATAGGTGACCAGTACTCCTGACAGACTAAGTCATGTTATCGGTGACCAGTACTCCTGACAGACTAAATCATGTTATAAGTACTCCTGACAGACTAAGTCATGTTATAGGTGACCAGTACTCCTGACAGACTAAATCATGTTATAAGTACTCCTGAGAGACTAAGTCATGTTATAGGTGACCAGTACTCCTGACAGACTAAGTCATGTTATCGGTGACCAGTACTCCTGACAGACTAAGTCATGTTATAGGTGACCAGTACTCCTGACAGACTAAGTCATGTTATAGGTGACCAGTACTCCTGACAGACTAAGTCATGTTATAGGTGACCAGTACTCCTGACAGACTAAGTCATGTTATAGGTGACCAGTACTCCTGACAGACTAAGTCATGTTATCGGTGACCAGTACTCCTGACAGACTAAATCATGTTATAAGTACTCCTGACAGACTAAGTCATGTTATAGGTGACCAGTACTCCTGACAGACTAAGTCATGTTATAGGTGACCAGTACTGCTACCAGACTAAGTCATGTTACAGGTGACCAGTACTCCTGACAGACTAAGTCATGTTATAGGTGACCAGTACTCCTGACAGACTAAGTCATGTTATAGGTGACCAGTACTGCTACCAGACTAAGTCATGTTATAGGTGACCAGTACTCCTCTTACAGACTAAGTCATGTTATAGGTGACCAGTACTGCTACCAGACTAAGTCATGTTATAGGTGACCAGTACTCCTGACAGACTAAGTCATGTTATAGGTGACCAGTACTCCTGACAGACTAAGTCATGTTATAGGTGACCAGTACTCCTGACAGACTAAGTCATGTTATAGGTGACCAGTACTCCTGACAGACTAAGTCATGTTATCGGTGACCAGTACTCCTGACAGACTAAATCATGTTATAAGTACTCCTGACAGACTAAGTCATGTTATAGGTGACCAGTACTCCTGACAGACTAAGTCATGTTATAGGTGACCAGTACTGCTACCAGACTAAGTCATGTTACAGGTGACCAGTACTCCTGACAGACTAAGTCATGTTATAGGTGACCAGTACTCCTGACAGACTAAGTCATGTTATAGGTGACCAGTACTGCTACCAGACTAAGTCATGTTATAGGTGACCAGTACTCCTCTTACAGACTAAGTCATGTTATAGGTGACCAGTACTGCTACCAGACTAAGTCATGTTATAGGTGACCAGTACTCCTCTTACAGACTAAGTCATGGTATAGGTGACCAGTACTCCCGACAGAATAAGTCATGTTATAGGTGACCAGTACTCCTGACAGACTAAGTCATGTTATCGGTGACCAGTACTCCCGACAGACTAAGTCATGTTATCGGTGACCAGTACTCCCGACAGACTAAGTCATGTTATAAGTACTCCTGACAGACTAAGTCATGTTATAGGTGACCAGTACTCCAGACAGACTAAGTCATGTTATAGGTGACCAGTACTCCTGACAGACTAAGTCATGTTATAGGTGACCAGTACTCCTGACAGACTAAGTCATGTTATAGGTGACCAGTACTGCTACCAGACTAAGTCATGTTACAGGTGACCAGTACTCCTGACAGACTAAGTCATGTTATAGGTGACCAGTACTGCTACCAGACTAAGTCATGTTACAGGTGACCAGTACTCCTGACAGACTAAGTCATGTTATAGGTGACCAGTACTCCTCTTACAGACTAAGTCATGTTATAGGTGACCAGTACTGCTACCAGACTAAGTCATGTTATAGGTGACCAGTACTCCTCTTACAGACTAAGTCATGGTATAGGTGACCAGTACTCCCGACAGAATAAGTCATGTTATAGGTGACCAGTACTCCTGACAGACTAAGTCATGTTATCGGTGACCAGTACTCCTGACAGACTAAGTCATGTTATCGGTGACCAGTACTCCCGACAGACTAAGTCATGTTATAAGTACTCCTGACAGACTAAGTCATGTTATAGGTGACCAGTACTCCAGACAGACTAAGTCATGTTATAGGTGACCAGTACTCCTGACAGACTAAGTCATGTTATAGGTGACCAGTACTCCTGACAGACTAAGTCATGTTATAGGTGACCAGTACTGCTACCAGACTAAGTCATGTTACAGGTGACCAGTACTCCTGACAGACTAAGTCATGTTATAGGTGACCAGTACTGCTACCAGACTAAGTCATGTTACAGGTGACCAGTACTCCTGACAGACTAAGTCATGTTATAGGTGACCAGTACTCCTGACAGACTAAGTCATGTTATAGGTGACCAGTACTGCTACCAGACTAAGTCATGTTATAGGTGACCAGTACTCCTCTTACAGACTAAGTCATGTTATAGGTGACCAGTACTCCTACCAGACTAAGTCATGGTATAGGTGACCAGTACTCCCGACAGAATAAGTCATGTTATAGGTGACCAGTACTCCTGACAGACTAAGTCATGTTATCGGTGACCAGTACTCCCGACAGACTAAGTCATGTTATAAGTACTCCTGACAGACTAAGTCATGTTATAGGTGACCAGTACTCCAGACAGACTAAGTCATGTTATAGGTGACCAGTACTCCCGACAGACTAAGTCATGTTATCGGTGACCAGTACTCCCGACAGACTAAGTCATGTTATAGGTGACCAGTACTCCCGACAGACTAAGTCATGTTATAGGTGACCAGTACTCCTGACAGACTAAGTCATGTTATAGGTGACCAGTACTCCCGACAGACTAAGTCATGTTATAAGTGAGCAGTACTCCTGACAGACTAAGTCATGTTATAGGTGACCAGTACTCCTGACAGACTAAGTCATGTTATCGGTGACCAGTACTCCTCTTACAGACTAAGTCATGTTATAGGTGACCATTACGCCCGACAGACTAAGTCATGTTATAGGTGACCATTACGCCCGACAGACTAAGTCATGTTATCGGTGACCAGTACTCCCGACAGACTAAGTCATGTTATAGGTGACCAGTACTCCCGACAGACTAAGTCATGTTATAGGTGACCAGTACTCCCGACAGACTAAGTCATGTTATAAGTGACCAGTACTCCCGACAGACTAAGTCATGTTATAGGTGACCATTACGCCCGACAGACTAAGTCATGTTATAGGTGACCAGTACTCCTGACAGACTAAGTCATGTTATAGGTGACCAGTACTGCTACCAGACTAAGTCATGTTATAGGTGACCAGTACTGCTACCAGACTAAGTCATGTTATAGGTGACCAGTACTCCTACCAGACTAAGTCATGTTATAGGTGACCAGTACTCCCGACAGACTAAGTCATGTTATAGGTGACCAGTACTCCCGACAGACTAAGTCATGTTATCGGTGACCAGTACTCCTCTTACAGACTAAGTCATGTTATAGGTGACCATTACGCCCGACAGACTAAGTCATGTTATCGGTGACCAGTACTCCCGACAGACTAAGTCATGTTATAGGTGACCATTACGCCCGACAGACTAAGTCATGTTATAGGTGACCAGTACTCCCGACAGACTAAGTCATGTTATAGGTGACCAGTACTCCTCTTACAGACTAAGTCATGTTATAGGTGACCAGTACTGCTACCAGACTAAGTCATGTTATAGGTGACCAGTACTGCTACCAGACTAAGTCATGTTATAGGTGACCAGTACTCCCGACAGACTAAGTCATGTTATAGGTGACCAGTACTCCTACCAGACTAAGTCATGTTATAGGTGACCAGTACTCCCGACAGACTAAGTCATGTTATAAGTGACCAGTACTCCTGACAGACTAAGTCATGTTATAGGTGACCAGTACGCCTGACAGACTAAGTCATGTTATAGGTGACCAGTACTCCTGACAGACTAAGTCATGTTATAGGTGACCAGTACTGCTACCAGACTAAGTCATGTTACAGGTGACCAGTACTCCCGACAGACTAAGTCATTTTATAGGTGACCAGTACTGCTACCAGACTAAGTCATGTTACAGGTGACCAGTACTCCTGACAGACTAAGTCATGTTATAGGTGACCAGTACTCCTGACAGACTAAGTCATGTTATAGGTGACCAGTACTGCTACCAGACTAAGTCATGTTATAGGTGACCAGTACTCCTCTTACAGACTAAGTCATGTTATAGGTGACCAGTACTCCTACCAGACTAAGTCATGGTATAGGTGACCAGTACTCCCGACAGAATAAGTCATGTTATAGGTGACCAGTACTCCTGACAGACTAAGTCATGTTATCGGTGACCAGTACTCCCGACAGACTAAGTCATGTTATAAGTACTCCTGACAGACTAAGTCATGTTATAGGTGACCAGTACTCCAGACAGACTAAGTCATGTTATAGGTGACCAGTACTCCCGACAGACTAAGTCATGTTATAGGTGACCAGTACTCCCGACAGACTAAGTCATGTTATAGGTGACCAGTACTCCCGACAGACTAAGTCATGTTATCGGTGACCAGTACTCCCGACAGACTAAGTCATGTTATAGGTGACCAGTACTCCCGACAGACTAAGTCATGTTATAGGTGACCAGTACTCCTGACAGACTAAGTCATGTTATAGGTGACCAGTACTCCCGACAGACTAAGTCATGTTATAGGTGACCAGTACTCCTGACAGACTAAGTCATGTTATAGGTGACCAGTACTCCTGACAGACTAAGTCATGTTATAAGTGAGCAGTACTCCTGACAGACTAAGTCATGTTATAGGTGACCAGTACTCCTGACAGACTAAGTCATGTTATCGGTGACCAGTACTCCTCTTACAGACTAAGTCATGTTATAGGTGACCATTACGCCCGACAGACTAAGTCATGTTATCGGTGACCAGTACTCCCGACAGACTAAGTCATGTTATAGGTGACCAGTACTCCAGACAGACTAAGTCATGTTATAGGTGACCAGTACTCCTGACAGACTAAGTCATGTTATAGGTGACCAGTACTCCTGACAGACTAAGTCATGTTATAGGTGACCAGTACTGCTACCAGACTAAGTCATGTTACAGGTGACCAGTACTCCTGACAGACTAAGTCATGTTATAGGTGACCAGTACTGCTACCAGACTAAGTCATGTTACAGGTGACCAGTACTCCTGACAGACTAAGTCATGTTATAGGTGACCAGTACTCCTCTTACAGACTAAGTCATGTTATAGGTGACCAGTACTGCTACCAGACTAAGTCATGTTATAGGTGACCAGTACTCCTCTTACAGACTAAGTCATGGTATAGGTGACCAGTACTCCCGACAGAATAAGTCATGTTATAGGTGACCAGTACTCCTGACAGACTAAGTCATGTTATCGGTGACCAGTACTCCTGACAGACTAAGTCATGTTATCGGTGACCAGTACTCCCGACAGACTAAGTCATGTTATAAGTACTCCTGACAGACTAAGTCATGTTATAGGTGACCAGTACTCCAGACAGACTAAGTCATGTTATAGGTGACCAGTACTCCTGACAGACTAAGTCATGTTATAGGTGACCAGTACTCCTGACAGACTAAGTCATGTTATAGGTGACCAGTACTGCTACCAGACTAAGTCATGTTACAGGTGACCAGTACTCCTGACAGACTAAGTCATGTTATAGGTGACCAGTACTGCTACCAGACTAAGTCATGTTACAGGTGACCAGTACTCCTGACAGACTAAGTCATGTTATAGGTGACCAGTACTCCTGACAGACTAAGTCATGTTATAGGTGACCAGTACTGCTACCAGACTAAGTCATGTTATAGGTGACCAGTACTCCTCTTACAGACTAAGTCATGTTATAGGTGACCAGTACTCCTACCAGACTAAGTCATGGTATAGGTGACCAGTACTCCCGACAGAATAAGTCATGTTATAGGTGACCAGTACTCCTGACAGACTAAGTCATGTTATCGGTGACCAGTACTCCCGACAGACTAAGTCATGTTATAAGTACTCCTGACAGACTAAGTCATGTTATAGGTGACCAGTACTCCAGACAGACTAAGTCATGTTATAGGTGACCAGTACTCCCGACAGACTAAGTCATGTTATAGGTGACCAGTACTCCCGACAGACTAAGTCATGTTATCGGTGACCAGTACTCCCGACAGACTAAGTCATGTTATAGGTGACCAGTACTCCCGACAGACTAAGTCATGTTATAGGTGACCAGTACTCCTGACAGACTAAGTCATGTTATAGGTGACCAGTACTCCCGACAGACTAAGTCATGTTATAAGTGAGCAGTACTCCTGACAGACTAAGTCATGTTATAGGTGACCAGTACTCCTGACAGACTAAGTCATGTTATCGGTGACCAGTACTCCTCTTACAGACTAAGTCATGTTATAGGTGACCATTACGCCCGACAGACTAAGTCATGTTATAGGTGACCATTACGCCCGACAGACTAAGTCATGTTATCGGTGACCAGTACTCCCGACAGACTAAGTCATGTTATAGGTGACCAGTACTCCCGACAGACTAAGTCATGTTATAGGTGACCAGTACTCCCGACAGACTAAGTCATGTTATAAGTGACCAGTACTCCCGACAGACTAAGTCATGTTATAGGTGACCATTACGCCCGACAGACTAAGTCATGTTATAGGTGACCAGTACTCCTGACAGACTAAGTCATGTTATAGGTGACCAGTACTCCTGACAGACTAAGTCATGTTATAGGTGACCAGTACTGCTACCAGACTAAGTCATGTTATAGGTGACCAGTACTGCTACCAGACTAAGTCATGTTATAGGTGACCAGTACTCCTACCAGACTAAGTCATGTTATAGGTGACCAGTACTCCCGACAGACTAAGTCATGTTATAGGTGACCAGTACTCCCGACAGACTAAGTCATGTTATCGGTGACCAGTACTCCTCTTACAGACTAAGTCATGTTATAGGTGACCATTACGCCCGACAGACTAAGTCATGTTATCGGTGACCAGTACTCCCGACAGACTAAGTCATGTTATAGGTGACCATTACGCCCGACAGACTAAGTCATGTTATAGGTGACCAGTACTCCCGACAGACTAAGTCATGTTATAGGTGACCAGTACTCCTCTTACAGACTAAGTCATGTTATAGGTGACCAGTACTGCTACCAGACTAAGTCATGTTATAGGTGACCAGTACTGCTACCAGACTAAGTCATGTTATAGGTGACCAGTACTCCCGACAGACTAAGTCATGTTATAGGTGACCAGTACTCCTACCAGACTAAGTCATGTTATAGGTGACCAGTACTCCCGACAGACTAAGTCATGTTATAAGTGACCAGTACTCCTGACAGACTAAGTCATGTTATAGGTGACCAGTACGCCTGACAGACTAAGTCATGTTATAGGTGACCAGTACTCCTGACAGACTAAGTCATGTTATAGGTGACCAGTACTGCTACCAGACTAAGTCATGTTACAGGTGACCAGTACTCCTGACAGACTAAGTCATTTTATAGGTGACCAGTACTGCTACCAGACTAAGTCATGTTACAGGTGACCAGTACTCCTGACAGACTAAGTCATGGTATAGGTGACCAGTACTCCCGACAGAATAAGTCATGTTATAGGTGACCAGTACTCCTGACAGACTAAGTCATGTTATCGGTGACCAGTACTCCCGACAGACTAAGTCATGTTATAAGTACTCCTGACAGACTAAGTCATGTTATAGGTGACCAGTACTCCAGACAGACTAAGTCATGTTATAGGTGACCAGTACTCCCGACAGACTAAGTCATGTTATAGGTGACCAGTACTCCCGACAGACTAAGTCATGTTATAGGTGACCAGTACTCCCGACAGACTAAGTCATGTTATCGGTGACCAGTACTCCCGACAGACTAAGTCATGTTATAGGTGACCAGTACTCCCGACAGACTAAGTCATGTTATAGGTGACCAGTACTCCTGACAGACTAAGTCATGTTATAGGTGACCAGTACTCCCGACAGACTAAGTCATGTTATAGGTGACCAGTACTCCTTACAGACTAAGTCATGTTATAGGTGACCAGTACTCCTGACAGACTAAGTCATGTTATAGGTGACCAGTACTCCCGACAGACTAAGTCATGTTATAAGTGAGCAGTACTCCTGACAGACTAAGTCATGTTATAGGTGACCAGTACTCCTGACAGACTAAGTCATGTTATCGGTGACCAGTACTCCTCTTACAGACTAAGTCATGTTATAGGTGACCATTACGCCCGACAGACTAAGTCATGTTATCGGTGACCAGTACTCCCGACAGACTAAGTCATGTTATAGGTGACCAGTACTCCTGACAGACTAAGTCATGTTATAGGTGACCAGTACTGCTACCAGACTAAGTCATGTTATAGGTGACCAGAACTCCTCTTACAGACTAAGTCATGTTATAGGTGACCAGTACTCCTACCAGACTAAGTCATGTTATCGGTGACCAGTACTCCCGACAGACTAAGTCATGGTATATTTGACCAGTACTCCCAACAGAATAAGTCATGTTATAGGTGACCAGTACTCCTGACAGACTAAGTCATGTTATAGGTGACCAGTACTCCTGACAGACTAAATCATGTTATAAGTACTCCTGACAGACTAAGTCATGTTATAGGTGACCAGTACTCCTGACAGACTAAGTCATGTTATAGGTGACCAGTACTCCCGACAGACTAAGTCATGTTATAAGTGACCAGTACTGCTACCAGACTAAGTCATGTTACAGGTGACCAGTACTCCTGACAGACTAAGTCATGTTATAGGTGACCAGTACTGCTACCAGACTAAGTCATGTTACAGGTGACCAGTACTCCTGACAGACTAAGTCATGTTATCGGTGACCAGTACTCCTCTTACAGACTAAGTCATGTTATAGGTGACCATTACGCCCGACAGACTAAGTCATGTTATAGGTGACCATTACGCCCGACAGACTAAGTCATGTTATCGGTGACCAGTACTCCCGACAGACTAAGTCATGTTATAGGTGACCAGTACTCCTACCAGACTAAGTCATGTTACAGGTGACCAGTACTCCTGACAGACTAAGTCATGTTATAGGTGACCAGTACTCCCGACAGACTAAGTCATTTTATAGGTGACCATTACTCCTCTTACAGACTAAGTCATGTTATAGGTGACCAGTACTCCTGACAGACTAAGTCATGTTATAGGTGACCAGTACTGCTACCAGACTAAGTCATGTTATAGGTGACCAGTACTCCCGACAGACTAAGTCATGTTATAGGTGACCAGTACTCCCGACAGACTAAGTCATGTTATAGGTGACCAGTACTCCCGACAGACTAAGTCATGTTATAGGTGACCAGTACTCCCGACAGACTAAGTCATGTTATAAGTGACCAGTACTCCCGACAGACTAAGTCATGTTATAGGTGACCATTACGCCCGACAGACTAAGTCATGTTATAGGTGACCAGTACTCCTGACAGACTAAGTCATGTTATAGGTGACCAGTACTCCTGACAGACTAAGTCATGTTATAGGTGACCAGTACTGCTACCAGACTAAGTCATGTTATAGGTGACCAGTACTCCTACCAGACTAAGTCATGTTATAGGTGACCAGTACTCCCGACAGACTAAGTCATGTTATCGGTGACCAGTACTCCTCTTACAGACTAAGTCATGTTATAGGTGACCATTACGCCCGACAGACTAAGTCATGTTATCGGTGACCAGTACTCCCGACAGACTAAGTCATGTTATAGGTGACCAGTACTCCCGACAGACTAAGTCATGTTATAGGTGACCAGTACTCCTCTTACAGACTAAGTCATGTTATAGGTGACCAGTACTCCTGACAGACTAAGTCATGTTATAGGTGACCAGTACTGCTACCAGACTAAGTCATGTTATAGGTGACCAGTACTGCTACCAGACTAAGTCATGTTATAGGTGACCAGTACTCCCGACAGACTAAGTCATGTTATAGGTGACCAGTACTCCTACCAGACTAAGTCATGTTATAGGTGACCAGTACTCCCGACAGACTAAGTCATGTTATAGGTGACCAGTACTCCCGACAGACTAAGTCATGTTATAGGTGACCAGTACTCCCGACAGACTAAGTCATGTTATCGGTGACCAGTACTCCCGACAGACTAAGTCATGTTATAGGTGACCAGTACTCCCGACAGACTAAGTCATGTTATAGGTGACCAGTACTCCTCTTACAGACTAAGTCATGTTATAGGTGACCAGTACTGCTACCAGACTAAGTCATGTTATAGGTGACCAGTACTGCTACCAGACTAAGTCATGTTATAGGTGACCAGTACTCCCGACAGACTAAGTCATGTTATAGGTGACCAGTACTCCCGACAGACTAAGTCATGTTATAGGTGACCAGTACTACTGACAGACTAATTCATGTTATAGGTGACCAGTACTCCTACCAGACTAAGTCATGTTATCGGTGACCAGTACTCCTGACAGACTAAATCATGTTATAAGTACTCCTGACAGACTAAGTCATGTTATAGGTGACCAGTACTGCTACCAGACTAAGTCATGTTACAGGTGACCAGTACTCCTGACAGACTAAGTCATGTTATAGGTGACCAGTACTCCTACCAGACTAAGTCATGTTACAGGTGACCAGTACTCCTGACAGACTAAGTCATGTTACAGGTGACCAGTACTCCTGACAGACTAAGTCATGTTATAAGTGACCAGTACTCCTGACAGACTAAGTCATGTTATAGGTGACCATTACGCCCGACAGACTAAGTCATGTTATCGGTGACCAGTACTCCTCTTACAGACTAAGTCATGTTATCGGTGACCAGTACTCCCGACAGACTAAGTCATGTTATCGGTGACCAGTACTCCCGACAGACTAAGTCATGTTATCGGTGACCAGTACTCCCGACAGACTAAGTCATGTTATCGGTGACCAGTACTCCCGACAGACTAAGTCATGTTATCGGTGACCAGTACTCCCGACAGAATAAGTCATGTTATCGGTGACCAGTACTCCCGACAGAATAAGTCATGTTATCGGTGACCAGTACTCCTGACAGACTAAGTCATGTTATAGGTGACCAGTACTCCTGACAGACTAAGTCATGTTATAGGTGACCAGTACTCCTGACAGACTAAATCATGTTATAAGTACTCCTGACAGACTAAGTCATGTTATAGGTGACCAGTACTGCTACCAGACTAAGTCATGTTACAGGTGACCAGTACTCACGACAGACTAAGTCATGTTATAGGTGACCAGTACTGCTACCAGACTAAGTCATGTTATAGGTGACCAGTACTGCTACCAGACTAAGTCATGTTATAGGTGACCAGTACTCCCGACAGACTAAGTCATGTTATAGGTGACCAGTACTCCTACCAGACTAAGTCATGTTATAGGTGACCAGTACTCCCGACAGAATAAGTCATGTTATAGGTGACCAGTACTCCCGACAGACTAAGTCATGTTATAGGTGACCAGTACTCCCGACAGACTAAGTCATGTTATAAGTGACCAGTACTCCTGACAGACTAAGTCATGTTATAGGTGACCAGTACGCTTGACAGACTAAGTCATGTTATAGGTGACCAGTACTGCTACCAGACTAAGTCATGTTATAGGTGACCAGTACTCCCGACAGACTAAGTCATGTTATAGGTGACCAGTACTCCCGACAGACTAAGTCATGTTATAGGTGACCAGTACTCCTACCAGACTAAGTCATGTTATAGGTGACCAGTACTCCCGACAGACTAAGTCATGTTATCGGTGACCAGTACTCCCGACAGACTAAGTCATGTTATCGGTGACCAGTACTCCCGACAGACTAAGTCATGTTATCGGTGACCAGTACTCCCGACAGACTAAGTCATGTTATAGGTGACCAGTACTCCCGACAGACTAAGTCATGTTATAGGTGACCAGTACTCCTCTTACAGACTAAGTCATGTTATAGGTGACCAGTACTGCTACCAGACTAAGTCATGTTATAGGTGACCAGTACTGCTACCAGACTAAGTCATGTTATAGGTGACCAGTACTCCCGACAGACTAAGTCATGTTATAGGTGACCAGTACTCCCGACAGACTAAGTCATGTTATAGGTGACCAGTACTACTGACAGACTAATTCATGTTATTGGTGACCAGTACTCCTGACAGACTAAATCATGTTATAAGTACTCCTGACAGACTAAGTCATGTTATAGGTGACCAGTACTCCTGACAGACTAAGTCATGTTATAGGTGACCAGTACTGCTACCAGACTAAGTCATGTTACAGGTGACCAGTACTCCTGACAGACTAAGTCATGTTATAAGTGACCAGTACTCCTGACAGACTAAGTCATGTTATAGGTGACCATTACGCCCGACAGACTAAGTCATGTTATCGGTGACCAGTACTCCTCTTACAGACTAAGTCATGTTATAGGTGACCATTACGCCCGACAGACTAAGTCATGTTATCGGTGACCAGTACTCCCGACAGACTAAGTCATGTTATCGGTGACCAGTACTCCCGACAGACTAAGTCATGTTATAGGTGACCATTACGCCCCCGACAGACTAAGTCATGTTATAGGTGACCAGAACTCCCGACAGACTAAGTCATGTTATCGGTGACCAGTACTCCCGACAGACTAAGTCATGTTATAGGTGACCATTACGCCCGACAGACTAAGTCATGTTATAGGTGACCAGTACTCCTGACAGACTAAGTCATGTTATAGGTGACCAGTACTCCCGACAGACTAAGTCATGTTATAGGTGACCAGTACTCCTCTTACAGACTAAGTCATGTTATAGGTGACCAGTACTCCTGACAGACTAAGTCATGTTATAGGTGACCAGTACTGCTACCAGACTAAGTCATGTTATAGGTGACCAGTACTGCTACCAGACTAAGTCATGTTATAGGTGACCAGTACTGCTACCAGACTAAGTCATGTTATAGGTGACCAGTACTCCTACCAGACTAAGTCATGTTATCGGTGACCAGTACTCCCGACAGACTAAGTCATGTTATAGGTGACCAGTACTCCCGACAGACTAAGTCATGTTATAAGTGACCAGTACTCCTGACAGACTAAGTCATGTTATAGGTGACCAGTACTCCCGACAGACTAAGTCATGTTATAGGTGACCAGTACTCCTGACAGACTAAGTCATGTTATAGGTGACCAGTACTCCCGACAGACTAAGTCATGTTATAAGTGACCAGTACTCCTGACAGACTAAGTCATGTTATAGGTGACCAGTACGCTTGACAGACTAAGTCATGTTATAGGTGACCAGTACTGCTACCAGACTAAGTCATGTTATAGGTGACCAGTACTCCCGACAGACTAAGTCATGTTATAGGTGACCAGTACTCCTGACAGACTAAGTCATGTTATAGGTGACCAGTACTCCTGACAGACTAAGTCATGTTATAGGTGACCAGTACTGCTACCAGACTAAGTCATGTTATAGGTGACCAGTACTCCCGACAGACTAAGTCATGTTATAGGTGACCAGTACTCCCGACAGACTAAGTCATGTTATAGGTGACCAGTACTCCTACCAGACTAAGTCATGTTATCGGTGACCAGTACTCCCGACAGACTAAGTCATGTTATCGGTGACCAGTACTCCCGACAGACTAAGTCATGTTATAGGTGACCAGTACTCCTCTTACAGACTAAGTCATGTTATAGGTGACCAGTACTGCTACCAGACTAAGTCATGTTATA
This sequence comes from Salvelinus namaycush, assembly GCF_016432855.1. Classification (NCBI taxonomy): domain Eukaryota; kingdom Metazoa; phylum Chordata; class Actinopteri; order Salmoniformes; family Salmonidae; genus Salvelinus; species Salvelinus namaycush. The sequence continues at coordinate 1,319,995 of NC_052311.1, forward strand.
GGTGACCAGTACTGCTACCAGACTAAGTCATGTTATAGGTGACCAGTACTCCCGACAGACTAAGTCATGTTATCGGTGACCAGTACTCCCGACAGACTAAGTCATGTTATAGGTGACCAGTACTCCCGACAGACTAAGTCATGTTATAGGTGACCAGTACTCCTGACAGACTAAGTCATGTTATAGGTGACCAGTACTCCTGACAGACTAAGTCATGTTATAGGTGACCAGTACTCCCGACAGACTAAGTCATGTTATAGGTGACCAGTACTCCCGACAGACTAAGTCATGTTATAGGTGACCAGTACTCCCGACAGACTAAGTCATGTTATAAGTGACCAGTACTCCCGACAGACTAAGTCATGTTATAGGTGACCAGTACTCCCGACAGACTAAGTCATGTTATAGGTGACCAGTACTCCTGACAGACTAAGTCATGTTATAGGTGACCAGTACTCCTGACAGACTAAGTCATGTTATAGGTGACCAGTACTCCTACCAGACTAAGTCATGTTATAAGTGACCAGTACTCCTCTCACAGAAAAACCACATGTGATAACATGAAAACACACATGTTGCTTTACATGTTATCACATGAACGTCACATTAGATCACATGAAATCCATGTGGCTTTTCCCGTAAGGGTCCTTTCAGTCGACGTAGAACCTTCCGCTGTTTAGAAATGACCAATGACATTAGAAACCCTTGTAAAGCAGTATACAGGTTTTCTATTCTCCCCGTCTGTGGTGTGTGTCGTGTGGACACTTAACTACAGTACAGTTCGAAAGAGGGGGAAATAAAACAACTGCTGAAAGCCATGACTTCTATGTCAGACATGATGTCAGTCTTACAACATGTTCCAGTTTAGTTAACAGAACGGAACAGTTTAAAAGCTGGTTAACGCAAGCCAGAGATTAAACACTTTATTCGTTCCAAATGGCACTCTAGTCCATATGTAGTGCACTACTTTTGACCAAGGCCCTCTAGTAGTGCACTATATAGGGAATAGGGTGCCATTTGGGACTCCCAAAAATGGACAGAGGTATTATAAATAGAGAGCGCGCTGAGTTACAAAAACATCACCCTGGTGCGGGACGTTCCCCAATGATGGAAGAGGGGCCAGAGTGAAACAGTTTGGGAACCCCCGGACAAGAGAACACACACTGCTCTTCCTACCAGAACTAAATGAGAAAGTAAAAAACGGAGCACCCTTGGACCTTTAGAAAGACGTACAACATTGTCACTTAGGAATGTTAACGCAGGAATAATGACTACACTGTGGAGAGAATTTGGCTGATGGGAAGTCAATTTTATTTCCTGTATTCTACTCAACAGTCTGGTCCCAACAGAAGGCCTCTTCTGATCAGATCATCATTTGGGCTCTCGAGTGGCGCAGCGGTCTAAGGCACTGCATCTCATAGCAAGAGGTGTCACTACAGTCCCTGGTTCGAATCCAGGCTGTATCACATCCGGCCGTGATTGGGAGTCCCGTAGGGCGGCGCACAATTGGCCCAGCGTCGTCCGGGTTTGGCCGGGGTAGGCCCGTCATTGTAAAGAAGAATTTGTTCTTAACGGACTTCCCTAGTTAAATAAAAATCAACCTTACTACGAGTCAACCACTCTTAAAAAGGTGCAGTCAGCAATTTCTCCTCCCCAGAGAGTTACCTGAATGATTCAGATCTGAAATAAACCCTTCCACAGGAACCCAGAGGGGCTCGTTTCACAACCCAAACACCGTGAAAACATTTAGCCTTTGAGATTAGATTTGGTTTGCATGGTTGTTTGTTTGTTTGTTTGTTTGTTTGTGTACCTACCCGTTGTGTGGCTGTAGCATGCTGGCGGGGGCCGCTGAGGCCGGGGTGTTAACTTTAGGGGCGTACGCCACTGGTTTAATGACCGTGTTACCGCCGCCCGGCGTGAACGGCCGCGCCATCTTGTTGATAGCGGCGCTGGGGGCGAAGGAGTATTTGGGCTGAACGGAGGCGGGGGCGAGCGAATCCTACAGGGTGTGAGAGAAGGCGGGGGAGGAAGACACAGAGCAAAAACCACAGCAAATAACATGCAGTTAGACAAACACACACATATGCATCAATTGTGTAGTAATGTACAACACACACACACACACACACCAAAAAAAACATCTGGCCACACACAGCAGACAGTATCATATATCTGCTGAAAACCAGCTCTGTTAGCCGCAACGTGGCTCAGAACATCAGAACTACAGTCGGTGTTTCCAAGGCCAGCTCTGTCTCTCTGTGTGGAGGGAGGAGAGGCTGCAGAAGTGTGAACACATCCAACTGTCTTACTCGTGTCCCAAATGGCACCCTATTCACTACTTTTGACCCATTGACTACTCATAGTAGTGCACTACTTTTGACCCATTGACTACCCATAGTAGTGCACTACTTTATACCCATTGACTACCCATAGTAGTGCACTACTTTATACCCATTGACTACCCATAGTAGTGCACTACTTTTGACCCATTGACTACCCATAGTAGTGCACTACTTTATACCCATTGACTACCCATAGTAGTGCACTACTTTTGACCCATTGACTACCCATAGTAGTGCACTACTTTATACCCATTGACTAGCCATAGTAGTGCACTACTTTTGACCCATTGACTACCCATAGTAGTGCACTACTTTATACCCATTGACTACCCATAGTAGTGCACTACTTTATACCCATTGACTACCCATAGTAGTGCACTACTTTATACCCATTGACTAGCCATAGTAGTGCACTACTTTATACCCATTGACTAGCCATAGTAGTGCACTACGTGGGGAATAGAGAGCCATTTGGAAAGCAACCATGTTATCTTGGAAAGCTGGAGTTTGTCCCACTGAGGATTCTTCCTCGGTCTCTGTTAGCTTGGATATGACACTTTACATTTAAAATAGATTTCCCAAAATTTTTCACTGAACTTTTGAGTTACACTGTGTTTTATTTCTCAGTGTGTCAGAGAGGATGTTATGACAGAATGTCCACTAGGGGTAAGATGTTTAATTTGTACTGCCTTCCAAAAACAAATTATCCTGTATTTCTGTAATAGGGCTTGAACTATGAACTTTGCACGATAATGAATACATTTGGGTTGAAATGAAAACTGTTACGATAACATTATGTTGCCTTGAGTCTGGGACGCTCTTTAGGGGTCACACATACACGTGTATAAGGACTACTATAATCACTTCATTCAACAAACAAAACGTCAAACTTATAAAACTGGCTACTGCTTATGCAATGTGTACTGTGAGCCAGCTGCCAGTCTGATGGAGGGGGGGGGGGTTGAATCAGAATGACTGAAAGATTTTTAAATGCAAGGTGACGGGTGTAGGTTGTTAAGAGACGCCACTAGGAGACAAAGTGCATTCCTCTCATCCGACCCCACAATGCAATATTAACGGCCTTGTAGGGGAAACGGTATGTAGCACGGTCATAGACAGGGTAGTAACGTGTTGGACGATAAAAGACTTGACTGTTTTAGTCACTGCCTAGTGAACACACAGGGCTCTGTTGATTCACATTGCAGAAGCATCACCATTCATAGAGTTTCAGGAGGTGTGAGGTGACGACAACACAGATATTAAATGCAAATCTGAAACCCTTTTCCATGTAGAGCTTACTACTTTTGACCTGAGCCCTGATAGAGTAGTGCACTATACAGGGAATAGGGTGGTGTTTGGGGATGCAAAAACCAGACCCTCTTACCTTCTGATCGCCACCCGCATGGAAAGCTCTGAAAGAAAAGATCGGAAAATAAGTGTTAAAACCCGAAAGTTAGAACGCCACAGCGGTAAATCCTATAAAAAACTCACATTTACATAAAAAGTCAATGTGTCCTTTTCTGCATTTGAAATTAAAGTTAAACCATAAATCTCTCGACCTCAACACTTCTCAGAAAGTTTAAGTTTTTTGTTCTGTGTTAAAAAAATGGCCCTAGTTTGTTGCATTTCCATATTCAAGGAGCCGTGTTCAACGTCGACATCAATACGGACTTCTGGGAACAGCTCTGAAATAGAAACATCAACTTCTCAGAGTCTAACTTAGAATTTCCTGCAAATTAAACTATGTACACTAGACAGTCTGTGGTGTATAGTTTGTTTTTATTATAGCTTTGGTTAGTTATGAAGAACTTGCTTGATGGAGAATAAATGTTATTATATAGGCTTAGTTACCATAATCAAAAAATTAAATAATAATAAATAAAATTAAAATAATGTATTTTTTTATTATTATTTTTTTTAAATTGGGTTTTCCGTTGTCTTAAAATGCAGGGAACTAAATCCATCAAATAAATTCATATGTCTCGATTTAAGTGTTAAATATGCACTAATCCCAAATATCCAAGGTTAGAATTATACCTGGTCCCCCAAAAATAGTAAAGTGAAGCACCATTACTTCCCAACACTGAGGCCCTATGTACCTCATTATGACTTCCTAACACTGAGTTGGGTTGAGTCACTGACATGGTCTGTGTTTAAACTGTTTAACAACGTAATTAGAGCTGATATACCATGGCTGTCAGCCTAATCAGCATTCAGGGCTCAAACCACCTAGTGTATAACTGTATTCATATTGTCTAACTGTAATTACTGATTACTATTAAATAGACAGAAACCATAGTACTTTCTGATAAAATATTGCTACAATTATTATTTGGTGCAATGTCTAATGATAAATGTTATTCACAATATACAGTTGAAGTCGGAAGTTTACATACACCTATATATTAAAAACTCAGTTTTTACGAGTTTTAAAATGACTCCGACCGAAGTGTATGTAAACTTCCGACTTCAACTGTACATAGCATATATGTTCGGTCTCTAACTTTGCCTCTCTGAGCTGAGGTTTTAACTCAAATCCTTTAACGCTAGGACATTGGATTGTAAGATATTAGCTATTTGTTCCTTAGCCTCTTAATAATTTACCCATGGATATATCCATTGGATACCGTCATGGCTTTTAACATTTCCCCCTAATGGAGTCAGATAGCATATAATATCACATAGACCTCAACACTAATTCATCATCCGTCATCCTCACACAAACTGGATCTCCACCCATCTGCCCAGAGAGGAAAGCCAAGAGATTTATGTCGTGTTCTGTTCCTTTGGGCAAATCAGACCCGAACTGGGAGAGAACCCGGAGGTGAACGGCAGAGTCACTGCCTCTGGGGGAATTAAGGGCGCTGCATTAATAATGGACTGAGATTGACCTAGGTTCAGTCACAAATGGCACCCACCCTATTCCCTAGATAGCACACTACTTTGGACCATAGCCCCTGGTCAAAGTAGTGAAATATGGGCCCTGGTCAAAAAGCATTTCGCTATTATAGGGAATAGGGTGCCATTTGGGATGCCTACATAGTGCACTACTACCCTATAGACCCTGGTATAAAGTAGTGCACTACGTAGGGAATAGGGGGCCATTTGGGATGGAGCCATTGGTTTGACTGCCAAACACCAGTCAGTGATTCCAGAGATAATGTCTCTTTCCAACCAACCCAGAGAATTCTTCTCTTTTCAAGGTCACACACAGTACCAGTCAAAAGTTTGGACCCACCAACTCATTCAATGGTTTTTCACTTTATTTTTGACCATTTTCTACATGGTAGAATAATAGTGAAGACGTCAAAAACTATGAAATAACACATATGGAATCATGTAGTAACCCCCCCCCCCCCCCCCGCAAAAAAAGCATTAAACAAAATCAAAAAATATATTTTATATATATTTGAGATTCTTCAGAGAAGCCACCGTTTGCCTCGATGACAGCTTTGCACAAAATAGGAACCGTGAACAAATGTGAACGATGAAATCCCACACAATCATCACCACCACCACCACACAGAGTGTTGCCAGTGGAACAGTAAAATACAACCCTATTGTGTGTCTCTAGATGATCAGCGATATATTACTGGGTGGAACAGTTTCCTTCACTAGGATGTACACCCTATAATAGTGCACTACTTTTGACCAGAGGGCCCATAGGGTAATTGTGCACTACTTTTGACCAGAGGGCCCATAGGGTAGTAGTGCACTACTTTTGACCAGAGGGCCCATAGGGTAATAGTGCACTACTTTTGACCAGAGGGCCCATAGGGTAATAGTGCACTACTTTTGACCAGAGGGCCCATAGGGTAATAGTGCACTACTTTTGACCAGAGGGCCCATAGGGTAGTAGTGCACCACTTTTGACCAGAGGGCCCATAGGGTAGTAGTGCACCACTTTTGACCAGAGGGCCCATAGGGTAGTAGTGCACCACTTTTGACCAGAGGGCCCATAGGGTAGTAGTGCACTACTTTTGACCAGAGGGCCGTGGTGACGCAGACCCTCACTTTGATATTCTACTCACTTGCTAGAATTTTTTTAAATGTATTTTTTAAATCTTGTACACACACACACACACACACACACACACACACACACACACACACACTTAAATAAAGGTTAACTAGGCAGTTAAAAAAGAACAAATTCTTATTTACAATGACGGCCTACACCGGCCAAACCCAGATGACGCTGGGCCAATTGTGCGCAGCCCTATGGGACTCTCAATCACGGCCGGTCGTGATACAGCCTGGATTATATACAACAATACTTGTTATATATATAACAACGAGGCTTTTATCCAAAGTGACTTAGTCATACATTTACCTATGGGTGGACCCGGGAATCGAACACACTAGCCTGGCATTACAAGCACGATGCTCTACCAACTGAGCGACAGAGGACCACATCCTAAAACTAGGACGATACTTCATCATAGCCGTGGAATATAAAACGAGGCCCCAAATCAAAGCCAATACACCATCATTCAGTCATAAAACTGTCCTCCTAACTCATCTGAAAAACAAACTGTGGAAGCACTCCAAACCCTGAGAGACAAAACAGGATAGAACAGCTCATATCCAGCATTAAGAGATGTGTTTCAGCCTAGTGCAACTCAACAGGAGCTTATTGTCTGTTGTGACAGAGGGGTTGAGGAAGAGAGGGGTTGAGGAAGAGAGGGGTTGAGGAAGAGAGGGGTTGAGGAAGAGAGGGGTTGAGGAAGAGAGGGGTTGAGGAAGAGAGGGGCGAGGAAGAGAGGGGCGAGGAAGAGAGGGGCGAGGAAGAGAGGGGCGAGGAAGAGAGGGGCGAGGGTCACGGGTAGGAGGAGGAATCCGTGTGATTTTACAACAGTTCTTCTTTAGAAGGCGTTGGGTTATACGGGGAGGAAACTGGTGAGAGAGAGACAGGTCTGTCTAGTGTGACATCAGATTCACTACTGACTAGTACAGACCTGCCTAACCAATTACAACCAACACCTACGACTGAGAAACCCAACACACAATCAAACAACGCATGCAGTGGTGACCCATATATTCACAACCTCATCAAATCAAATGTATTTTATAAAGCCCGTCTTACATCAGCTGATATCACAAAGTGCTGTACAGAAACCCAGCCTAAAACCCCAAACAGCAAGCAATGCAGGTGTAGAAGCACGGTGGCTAGGAAAAACTCCCTAGAAAGGCCTGAACCTAGGAAGAAACCTAGAGAGGAACCAGGCTACGAGGGGTGGCCAGTCCTCTTCTGGCTGTGCCGGGTGGAGATTATAACAGAACATGGCCAAGATGTTCAAATGTTCATAAATGACCAGCAGGGTCAAATAATAATAATCACAGTGAATGTCGAGGGTGTAACAGGTCAGCACCTCAGGAGTAAATGTCAGTTGTATTTTAACTATTTGCACATCATTACAAACAAATTCAATCAAATGTATTTATAAAGTCCTTCTTACATCAGCTGATATCTCAAAGTGCTGTACAGAAACCCAGCCTAAAACCCCAAACAGCAAGCAATGCAGGTGTAGAAGCACATCATCAACAGTGTCTATACACACACATTATATTGGTATTTTCATACTGGTCCCTCGTGGGAATCGAACCCACAATCCTTTGCATTGCAAGCGGCATGCTCTACCAACTGAGCTACACAAACACACACAATAAAGATGTTTAGTCTAATAAACACAGTTCATATCCGTACGGTGTCTGTTTCAGCTACAGATAAGTCTACAGTATCACTAGATATACTGTACGGCTAATGAACTGAAAAGGAAAATGACTGTATAAATCACACCAAAGTTTTCAATATGGTTATGCATGGTACACACCAGACACATCACTTATGGCCAAGCACAATGTTTGTTTAAAAAGACACAGTTCTCCAAAAGGGGTGGAGGTACAGGGTGTGGTTCATAACATATGTTTTAAATAAATGTGTTAGATTATGTCCTGTTTTGGCCAGTCAGTCAGTTTATGAATAGTCCTGCCAAATTCAAAAACAAACTGACCGTGACCCTGAATCCCAACCAGCCACTTTGTTCCTGTGCCCTGATCTGTTGGCTAAACCGCAGGTATACATCTGAACACTCTGGTCTTTCACCAAAGTCTGGTCTGACAGAAGACACAGGCTTCACTCCCCCCAAAAAGTAGTGCCCTATATAGGGAATAGGGTGCCATTTGGGACACAGTCATATTCCACTACAGCATCAGAGAGGAGGTTGAAGGACGGAGGTTACAGGAAAAACTAATGACAGAGCCCATCTGGTTTAGAGGAGACTACCTCTAACCCTGCTATCTATTAGAGGAGACTACCTCTAACCCTGCTATCTATTAGAGGAGACTACCTCTAACCCTGCTATCTATTAGAGGAGACTACCTCTAACCCTGCTATCTATTAGAGGAGACTACCTCTAACCCTGCTATATTCTAGAGGAGACGACCTCTAACCCTGCTATATTCTAGAGGAGACGACCTCTAACCCTGCTATATTCTAGAAGAGACGACCTCTAACCCTGCTATATTCTAGAGGAGACGACCTCTAACCCTGCTATATTCTAGAGGAGACGACCTCTAACCCTGCTATATTCTAGAGGAGACGACCTCTGACCCTGCTATATTCTAGAGGAAATGAGACTGAGGCAGCGTCACAAATAGCACCTGTGACGTCCCTCCCACTCTGTCTACTGGGATGTGCTGTTTGGTAGTCTGCCTGTTGCAGGCCAGTGGGCCTGGGAGGATCGTCAGATGTGGAGCACCTGGGCAGGCTGGCCACATCAGACAACATCTCTTCCCTCTTCACCTGGGAAGGCAGGCCACATCAGACAACAACAGAAAACACTCTCCACTCATCCACACACTACTGATCATATAGACTTCCACAGCTTATGTTACATTTTTGTATTTATCATTTAGTTTAATAAATGTAATTGGGTACCGAAAGGTTGCTGGATCGAATCCCTGAGCTGACAAGGTATAAATCTGTCGTTCTGCCCCTAACCCACTGTTCCCCGGAAGGCTGTCATTGTAAATAAGAATTTGTTCTGAACTGACTTGCCTAGTTAAATAAAGGTTAAATAAATAAAAAACTTTCAGTTATGTGTTGTCTCCCTTTGTTGTTATGAACTATGAGCCAGCTAACACAGTGGAGGCTCGTCCAATCTGAGATTGTGGTTATATAGTCGTTTTGGTGGTATGTTGTTTGTAAATTTGCCTAATTCGTTTTGTTTGGTTGGCATTTGGTTTGGACTTCCTGTTTTGTGCACGGTCAGCTTGGAGCACCGTGTAAGGGTAGTAACTGGTGCCAAATTGGGTTCAGCTGTGTTGCTACAGTTCTTACAGTGCAATGCGGTACTATTTGTTTGGGAAGTCTTTGTTAAAGCCATCATACATTATTTTTCAGGGTTTTTCCTTGATTTTGTAAGCTTTATGAGTTTTGTTTTGGTGAATGCTGGAAGAGAAGCAGCCTTTGTCCCCCGTGTGTTGGGCTACACAGCCCCGTGTGCTGGGCTACACAGCCCCGTGTGCTGGGCTACACAGCCCCGTGTGCTGGGCTACACAGCCCCGTGTGTTGGGCTACACAGCCCCGTGTGTTGGGCTACACAGCCCCGTGTGTTGGGCTACACAGCCCCGTGTGTTGGGCTACAAAGCCCCGTGTGTTGGGCTACAAAGCCCCGTGTGTTGGGCTACAAAGCCCCGTGTGGTGGGCTACAAAGCCCCGTGTGGTGGGCTACAAAGCCCCGTGTGGTGGGCTACAAAGCCATTTGTTTATGCCCATTTCCTAATCATTGGGGTTTTAGGTGCTGGTATATGTGTTACATTGGCATAGCTGTGTAGGCTTTAGTCTGGTTGAAAAATTAATGTCCTGTCCTCAAAGCAAAAGCAAAAAATTCTGGGGTCAACTAAAAAGAGTTTAAAAAAAATGTCTGGCCTAGCTATGCCACTTAGTCCAAGTACCGTATCTCAACTTGAGAAGCATGCAGAACCTTTTGGAAAAACCAGTGCTTCTGACTATGATGCAAACATATATGAGAGTTCTCTCTCCTTTGTAGGATGGGATGAGAAAGTGCCAGTCAAAATGTTGTAACCAGTTAGCTAGTGTAAAGGTCTGGCCTGGGGTCATTCTGGGTAATTAGCTGGTGTAAAGGTCTGGGCTGGGGTCATTCTGGGTCACCAGTTAGCTGGTGTACAGGTCTGGGGTCATTCTGGGTAACCACTTAGCTGGTGTAAAGGTCTGGGGTCATTCTGGGTAACCACTTAGCTGGTGTAAAGGTCTGGCCTGGGGTCATTCTGGGTAACCACTTAGCTGGTGTAAAGGTCTGGCCTGGGGTCATTCTGGGTAACCACTTAGCTGGTGTAAAGGTCTGGCCTGGGCTCATTCTGGGTAACCACTTAGCTGGTGTAAAGGTCTGGGCTGGGGTCATTCTGGGTAACCAGTTAGCTGGTGTAAAGGTCTGGCCTGGGGTCATTCTGGGTAACCACTTAGCTGGTGTAAAGGTCTGGGCTGGGGTCATTCTGGGTAACCAGTCAGCTGGTGTAAAGGTCTGGCCTGGGGTCATTCTGGGTAACCACTTAGCTGGTGTAAAGGTCTGGCCTGGGGTCATTCTGGGTAACCAGTTGGTGTACAATTGTGCGTCGCCTCATGGGTCTTCCGGTCGCGGCCGGCTGCGACAAAGCCTGGGATCAAACCCGGGTCTGTAGTGACGCCGCTAGCGCTGCGATGCAGTGCCTTAGACCGCTGCTCCACTAGGGAGGCAGATAGTGCCCTACTTTATGACCAGTGCCCTACTTTATGACTAGTGCCCTACTTTATGACCAGGCCCCAGAGTGCACTTTGAAGGGGATAGGGTTCTATTTTGGATACAGACCACATGTCGGTTTTCATTACTCATCTATTAAATCACAGACATATGACTTTCTCTCTCCCTCACAAACGGATGAGGTAGTTACAGTCTCCCTCTTCAGACTCACTCCTTTTTTAGGCTTTCGGTCGAGGCTGTTACGTGACCTCTTCAAGAAGGAAGACTGTCAATTCAGCTCTACAGAGTTTTCCATATGTGTCGGGGGGAAGCGAGAGCAAAGGCGAGAGAGAGAGAGAGCAAGGGCGCGAGAGAGAGAGACAGAGAGAGAGAGAGAGAGGGCGAGAGAAAGAGAGAGAGAGAGAGAGGGCGAGAGAGAGAGAGAGAGAGAGAGAGAGAGAAAGAGAGAAAGAGGGAGAGAGAGAAAGAGCAAGAGAGAGAGAGAGAAAGAGCAAGGGCGAGAGAGAGAGAGAGAGAGAGAGAGAGAGAGAGAGAGAGAGAGAGAAAGGGTGAGAGAGAAGGGGCGGGCGAGAGAGAGAGAGATAGAGAGAGAGAACGCAAGAGAGCGGTGTCAGAATGGAAAGCTAAATAGTTTGGTGTCACTCTAAACCTTCTTGATGTTCTCAGGCAGGACATAATATCAGTTAGCCATATTCCTAAAGTCACTCACGCCTCACATTCTAACTGTAGATCTGGTGTCTGTTTTGATTGTGTCCGAAATGGCACTCTACTCCCTATATAGTGCCCTACTTTAGGCCAGTCAGACACAGCCTTGTTTATTAACAGTGTACCTCGTCTGACTTAATTTTGTCCATAGTCCTGAGTCCCTACAGTCAGTCAGTGTGTACAGTAGGTGTTCAGACTGGTCCCTACAGTCAGTCAGTGTGTACAGTAGGTGTTCAGACTGGTCCCTACAGTCAGTCAGTGTGTACAGTAGGTGTTCAGACTCGTCCCTACAGTCAGTCAGTGTGTACAGTAGGTGTTCAGACTGGTCCCTACAGTCAGTCAGTGTGTACAGTAGGTGTTCAGACTGGTCCCTACAGTCAGTCAGTGTGTACAGTAGGTGTTCAGACTGGTCCCTACAGTCAGTCAGTGTGTACAGTAGGTGTTCAGACTCGTCCCTACAGTCAGTCAGTGTGTACAGTAGGTGTTCAGACTCGTCCCTACAGTCAGTCAGTGTGTACAGTAGGTGTTCAGACTGGTCCCTACAGTCAGTCAGTGTGTACAGTAGGTGTTCAGACACGTCCCTACAGTCAGTCAGTGTGTACAGTAGGTGTTCAGACTCGTCCCTACAGTCAGTCAGTGTGTACAGTAGGTGTTCAGACTCAATAGCTTGTTCATTAGATTTAGAGACATCTACAGTTCAGAGAGTCCCTCACTGTCCCACCACTATCTACAGTTCAGAGACTCCCTCACTGTCCCACCACTGTCTACAGTTCAGAGACTCCCTCACTGTCCCACCACTGTCTACAGTTCAGAGACTCCCTCACTGTCCCACCACTATCTACAGTTCAGAGACTCCCTCACTGTCCCACCACTATCTACAGTTCAGAGACTCCCTCACTGTCCCACCACTATCTACAGTTCAGAGAGTCCCTCACTGTCCCACCACTATCTACAGTTCAGAGACTCCCTCACTGTACCATCACTATCTACAGTTCAGAGAGTCCCTCACTGTCCCACCACTATCTACAGTTCAGAGAGTCCCTCACTGTCCCACCACTATCTACAGTTCAGAGAGTCCCTCACTGTCCCACCACTATCTACAGTTCAGAGAGTCCCTCACTGTCCCACCACTATCTACAGTTCAGAGAGTCCCTCACTGTCCCACCACTATCTACAGTTCAGAGAGTCCCTCACTGTCCCACCACTATCTACAGTTCAGAGAGTCCCTCACTGTCCCACCACTATCTACAGTTCAGAGAGTCCCTCACTGTCCCACCACTATCTACAGTTCAGAGAGTCCCTCACTGTCCCACCACTATCTACAGTTCAGAGAGTCCCTCACTGTCCCACCACTATCTACAGTTCAGAGAGTCCCTCACTGTCCCACCACTATCTACAGTTCAGAGAGTCCCTCACTGTCCCACCACTATCTACAGTTCAGAGAGTCCCTCACTGTCCCACCACTATCTACAGTTCAGAGAGTCCCTCACTGTCCCACCACTATCTACAGTTCAGAGAGTCCCTCACTGTCCCACCACTATCTACAGTTCAGAGAGTCCCTCACTGTCCCACCACTATCTACAGTTCAGAGAGTCCCTCACTGTCCCACCACTATCTACAGTTCAGAGAGTCCCTCACTGTCCCACCACTATCTACAGTTCAGAGAGTCCCTCACTGTCCCACCACTATCTACAGTTCAGAGAGTCCCTCACTGTCCCACCACTATCTACAGTTCAGAGAGTCCCTCACTGTCCCACCACTATCTACAGTTCAGAGAGTCCCTCACTGTCCCACCACTATCTACAGTTCAGAGACTCCCTCACTGTCCCACCACTATCTACAGTTCAGAGACTCCCTCACTGTCCCACCACTATCTACAGTTCAGAGACTCCCTCACTGTACCACCACTAAATTCGTCAAATTGTATTTGTCACATGCACTGAATACAACAGGTGTAGACCTTACTGGGAAATGCTGACTTTCAAGCCCATTACCAACAATGCAGTTGGTTAGGGGGGGGGGGGGGGGGGGGGGGGGGGGGGGGGGGGGTCAATGCAAATAGTCTGGGTAGCCATTTAATTAGATGTTCAGGAGTCTTATGGCTTGGGGAGTAGAATAAGCTGTTTAGAAGCTTTTTGGACCTCGACTTGGCGCTCCGGTACCGCTTGCCATGCGGAAGCAGAGAGAACAGTCTATGAGTAGGGTGGCTGGAGTCTGACAATTTTTTTGGGCCTTACTCTGACACCACCTGGTATAGAGATCCTGGATGAAAGGAAGCTTGGCTCCAGTGATGTACTGGGCCGTACGCACTACCCTCTGTAGCGCCTTACCGAGCAGTTGCCATACCAGGCGGTGATGCAACCGGTCAGGATGCTCTCAACGGTGCAGCTATAAAACCTTTTGAGGATCTGGGGACACATGCCAAATCTTTTCAGTCTCCTGAGGGGGAATAGACATTGTCGTGCCCTCTTCACGACTGTCTTGTTGTGCTTGGACCATGTTCGTTTGTTGGTGATGTGGACACCAAGGAACTTGAAGCTCTCAACCTGCTCCACTACAGCCCCGTCGATGAGAATGGGGACGTGCTCGGCCCTCCTTTTCCTGTAGTCCACGATCATCTCCTTTGTCTTGATCACATTACAGGAGAGGTCGTTCAGACACCCTCACTAACAGTACTGGTTCCATGTCTGTGTGACCTGAAGTACCCACCGCCTTGCGTTCACCACTACAACCCGTCTGGTTGCAACATGGTTTCACTGTTAATAGCTGCAACAGCAGCTGACACGTAATAGATGAAACGGACAGGATAGACGGTGGCTTGGTTAGTTTGACCCCTCTATATCTATCTATGCAGGAGATTCTAACCAAACATAAATGTTACCATGTCTTTATATTTCTGTTAGAAATTAGCTGTTGGCTTGACATGAAACGTTTTTTTGTTATTCAGTAGGGAGTTTCTAGGAGGAGTAAATACCACATGCCTTGGTAGGTAGCAGGTATGTTATCCAACCCCAGTCCGTCAAATTACATTTGCTTCGCTTGATTTAATCACCGAAGTGATTTTAATCTCATTTAATGGATTTTCCAACAGAATTAGAAAGACATCTCAAAACACTCCTCTAACGAACACGGTCCAATCACACCAAGACAGTCGTGAAGAGGGCACGACAAAACCTATTTCCCCCTCAGGAGACTGAAAAGATTTGACATGGGTCCTCAGATCCTCAAAAGGTTCTACAGCTGCACCATCGAGAGCTTTCTGACTGGTTGCATCACTGCCTGGTATGGCAACTGCTCGGCCTCCGACCGCAAGGCACTACAAAGGGTAGTGCGTATGGCCCAGTACATCACTGGGGCCAAGCTTCCTGCCATCCAGGACCTCTATACCAAGCGGTCTCAGAGGAAGGCCCTAAAAATTGTCAGAGACTCCAGCCACCCAAGTCATAGACTGTTCTCTCTGCTACCGCACGGCAAGCGGTACCGGTGCACCAAGTCTAGGTCCAAGAGGTTTCTAAACAGCTTCTACTCCCAAGCCATAAGACTCCTGAACATCTAGTCAAATGGCTACCCAGACTATTCGCAGTGACCCCCCCCCCCCCCCCCCCCCCCTCTTTACACCACTGCTACTCTCTGTTGTCATCTATGCATAGTCACTTTAATAACTCTACCTACATGTACAGACTACCTCAACTAACTGGTGCCCCCGCACATTGACTCTGTACCGGTACCCCCCTGTATATAGCCTCCACATTGACTCTGTACCGATACCCCCCTGTATATAGCCTCCACATTGACTCTGTACCAGTACCCCCTGTATATAGCCTCCACATTGACTCTGTACCGGTACCCCCTGTATATAGTCTCCACGTTGACTCTGTACCGTAATACCCTGTATATAGCCTCCACATTGACTCTGTACCGTAATACCCTGTATATAGCCTCCACATTGACTCTGTACCGGTACCACCTGTATATAGCCTCCACATTGACTCTGTACCGGTACCCCCTTGTATATAGCCTCCACATTGACTCTGTACCGGTACCCCCTGTATATAGCCTCCACATTGACTCTGTACCGTAACACCCTGTATATAGTCTCTCTATTGTTATTTTACTGCTGCTCTTTAATTACTTGTTACTTTTATCTCTTATTCTTATCCGTATTTTTTTTAAACTGCATTGTTGGTTAGAGGCTCGTAAGGAAGCATTTCCCTGTAAGGTCTACAGCTGTTGTAATTCGGGCGCGTGTGAAGAATAAAATTTGATTTGTACTGTGTCCAGTCTAAATAATGTATTCTGTTTTCCAGTGGGTGTCTGGTCTTGCTAGCTACCTGCTAAGGATGGGATACATTGTCACTGCTGTGTAAACAGGTGTGGTGGGTTCTTTCATGATACGGTGTGTTTTATGGTTTAGTACGCATGGTATATTCTGGTATGGTACAGTGGGTGAGTATAATATAGTATAGCAGTATTATTACTTACTGATGGTGAGTATAGTATATACAGTACGGTCTAGTTATATTACTGAGGGCGAGTATAGTATATACAGTACGGTCTAGTTATATTATATTACTGAGGGTGAGTATAATATATACAGTATGGTCTAGTTATATTACTGAGGGTGACTAGTATATACAGTACGGTCTAGTTATATTACTGAGGGTGAGTATAGTATATACAGTACGGTCTAGTTATATTATATTACTGAGGGTGAGTATAGTATATACAGTACGGTCTAGTTATATTACTGAGGGTGAGTATAGTATATACAGTACGGTCTAGTTATATTATATTACTGAGGGTGAGTATAGTATATACAGTACTGTCTAGTTATATTACTGATGGTGAGTATAGTATATACAGTACTGTCTAGTTATATTACTGAGGGTGAGTATAGTATATACAGTATGGTCTAGTTATATTACTGAGGGTGAGTATAGTATATACAGTATGGTATAGTTATATTACTGAGGGTGAGTATAGTATATACAGTATGGTATAGTTATATTACTGAGGGTGAGTATAGTATATACAGTACGGTCTAGTTATATTACTGAGGGTGAGTATAGTATATACAGTACGGTCTAGTTATATTATATTACTGAGGGTGACTCTAGTATATACAGTACGGTCTAGTTATATTATATTACTGAGGGTGAGTATAGTATATACAGTACTGTCTAGTTATATTATATTACTGAGGGTGACTCTAGTATATACAGTACGGTCTAGTTATATTATATTACTGAGGGTGAGTATAGTATATACAGTACTGTCTAGTTATATTACTGAGGGTGAGTATAGTATATACAGTATGGTATAGTTATATTACTGAGGGTGAGTATAGTATATACAGTATGGTATAGTTATATTACTGAGGGTGAGTATAGTATATACAGTATGGTATAGTTATATTACTGAGGGTGAGTATAGTATATACAGTATGGTATAGTTATATTACTGAGGGTGAGTATAATATATACAGTACGGTCTAGTTATATTACTGAGGGTGACTCTAGTATATACAGTACGGTCTAGTTATATTATATTACTGAGGGTGAGTATAGTATATACAGTATGGTCTAGTTATATTACTGAGGGTGACTCTAGTATATACAGTACGGTCTAGTTATATTACTGAGGGTGACTAGTATATACAGTACGGTCTAGTTATATTACTGAGGGTGAGTATAATATATACAGTACGGTCTAGTTATATTACTGAGGGTGACTCTAGTATATACAGTACGGTCTAGTTATATTACTGAGGGTGAGTATAGTATATACAGTACGGTCTAGTTATATTATATTACTGAGGGTGAGTATAGTGTATACAGTATGGACTAGTTATATTATCTTACTTGCTGAGGGTGAGTCTGGTATATAGGGTACGGTCTAGTTACATTATATTACCTGCTGAGGGTGAGTATAGTGTAGAGGGTACGGTCTAGTTATATTATCTTACTTGCTGAGGGTGAGTCTGGTATATAGGGTACGGTCTAGTTATATTATATTACCTGCTGAGGGTGAGTATAGTGTATAGGGTACGGTCTAGTTATATTGCTGAGGGTGAGTCTGGTATATAGGGTACGGTCTAGTTATATTATCTTACTTGCTGAGGGTGAGGGTGAGAGACTCCTCTGCTGCTCTGATCTTGTTCTGTGCCTCCACATGGGTCATGTCTTCTGCATTGGTCTCTCCGATGGACACCACCCAATCTCCCACGCCCACACCGGCCTGGGCGGCCTTACCCCCGGGGGTCAGCTGTAGAGGGAGAGAGGGAAAGAAATATGAACTTTGGCCTATTAAAGCCGGTCACTGACAAGAACACATTACGATTTCCTGTGAAACACTCAGCCTCTGTTTCACCCAACAGTATAGTTGCATAAGTACATGTGAAATAAAATAAATCACCTACTATTTCCTCTCGCCGCGTCTCTCAATATTTTCAGGGTTAAAACCAACACAGTGCTTATTCAAATACGTCTCTAAGACAAACGTGTAAATGGTATAGTTCTGAAGCTAACCTATTATAATTGATACACAACAAAGCAATGTGTTAATGAGTCAGTAACAGGGCTGATCTAGAGGGAAGACTAGGAGGATATCTAGTCAGTAACATGGCTGATCTAAAGGGAAGACCAGGAGGATATCTAGTCAGTAACAGGGCTGATCTAGAGGGAAGACTAGGAGGATATCTAGTCAGTAACAGGGCTGATCTAGAGGGAAGACTAGGATGATATCTAGTCAGTAACAGGGCTGATCTAGAGGGAAGACTAGGAGGATATCTAGTCAGTAACAGGGCTGATCTAGAGGGAAGACTAGGATGATATCTAGTCAGTAACAGGGCTGATCTAGAGGGAAGACTAGGAGGATATCTAGTCAGTAACACGGCTGATCTAGAGGGAAGACTAGGAGGATATCTAGTCAGTAACAGGGCTGATCTAGAGGGAAGAATAGGATGATATCTAGTCAGTAACAGGGCTGATCTAGAGGGAAGAATAGGAGGATATCTAGTCAGTAACAGGGCTGATCTAGAGGGAAGACTAGGAGGATATCTAGTCAGTAACAGGGCTGATCTAACGGGAAGAATAGGAGGATATCTAGTCAGTAACAGGGCTGATCTAGAGGGAAGACTAGGATGATATCTAGTCAGTAACAGGGCTGATCTAGAGGGAAGACTAGGAGGATATCTAGTCAATAACAGGGCTGATCTAAAGGGGAAGACTAGGAGGATATCTAGTCAGTAACATGGCTGATCTAGAGGGAAGACTAGGAGGATATCTAGTCAGTAACACGGCTGATCTAGAGGGAAGACTAGGAGGATATCTAGTCAGTAACAGGGCTGATCTAGAGGGAAGACTAGGAGGATATCTAGTCAGTAACATGGTTGATCTAAAGGAAAGGATATCTAGTCAGTAACACGGCTGATCTAGAGGGAAGACTAGGAGGATATCTAGTCAATAACAGGGCTGATCTAGAGGGAAGACTAGGATGATATCTAGTCAGTAACACGGCTGATCTAGAGGGAAGACTAGGAGGATATCTAGTCAGTAACAGGGCTGATCTAGAGGGAAGACTAGGATGATATCTAGTCAGTAACAGGGCTGATCTAAAGGAAAGGATATCTAGTCAGTAACAGGGCTGATCTAGAGGGAAGAATAGGAGGATATCTAGTCAGTAACGGGGCTGATCTAGAGGGGAAGACTAGGAGGATATCTAGTGAAAGGGAACATATTGGTTAAGAACAGGATCAGAGAGATGAAAGTGCACACTGAAACATTCTAGGGCCTAGTATGTTCACGCCAATCAACAGATGTGTCCTGTCTTGCTCTTAACAGTAGTTAGCGGACCCCAGAGGGCCTTCTAACACCGTATTGACTAAATATACATACACAAAGCCATCAAGAGGATTCATGTTTGGGTCTGTTATCACCGGCTAATGATTTGTAGAGGGAACCTAAGGACTCTGTGTCTGACAAGTTCTCTCCCTCTCTGTGTGTGTGTGTGTGTGTGTGTGTGTGTGTATGTGTGTATATATGTGTGTGTGTTCAGCCAGATGGTTCCCCACACCACAACGAGGACACTCTAATCTAGAGTCTAATCAGCACTATGACATCACTCCTTATGATCCACTACAGATGTGGACCGAAGCTTTGGAGTGAAGTTCAACTCCCGACAGGACACTACAGACAGACAGACAGACAGACGAGGCTCCGCCCCAAACGGTACCCTATTCCCTACATAGTGCGCTACTTTAGACCAGAGCTCTATGGGCCCCGAATAGGGTGCAATTTTACCTTTATTTAACTAGGCAAGTCAGTTAAGAACAAATTCTTATTTACAATGACCAAACCTGGACGACTCTGGGCCAATTGTGCGCCGCCCTATGGGATGTATATGATACTAGCTAGCGGCACGACTCATCTGTTAATGTACATCAGGGATGGGCAACTGGTGCCTTTTGTAGGCCTGAGGACCTGTAGAACCATCTCAAGGATGATCAATGGAAACAGGATGCAGCTGAGCTCAATTTCCTGTCTCATAGCAAAGGGTCTGAAAACTTATGTAAATATAAAAGGTATCTGTTCATTTTTAATAAATAGGCAAACATTTCTAAAAACCAGTTTTCGCTTTGTCATTATGTTGTATTGTGTTTAGATTGATTGAATCATTTTATTTAATCCATTTTAGAATAAGGCTGTAACGTAACAAAATGTGGAAAAAGTCAAGGGGTCTGAATACTTTCCGAATGCACTGTATAAAATCTTTAACTTTAAAATGTCCATTTGTTCTCGTCGCTATCACGAGAGGGGGTTGCTAAAAAGACCCACGAGCCACTGAGGCCCCTCATTATTCGATCCCCCCCACCCCCATCAAAGTTGCCCATCCCTGCTGTACGTGATATGAGCTAGCATCACGACTCATCTGTTACCGTAGATTATATATTAGGGGCAAGGGAATACCGAGTTAGTTGCACAACTGAATGCATTCAACCAAAATACATAATAATATAATATATTTATTTATTATATATATATAATATAATTGCATTCAGCAAGTATTCAGACCCCTTCCCTTTTTCCACATTGTTACGTTACAGCCTTATTCTGAAATTGATAAAATACATGTTGTCATCAAGCTACACACGATACCCCATAATGACATCACAATACCCCATAATGACATCACAATACCCCATAATAAGAAAGCAAAAACAGGTTTAGACATTTTTGCAAATGTATAAATAAAAAACAGAAATACCTTATTTACATAAGTATTCAGAGCCTTTGCCATGAGACTCGAAACAGGTGCATTCTGTTTCCATTGATCATCCTTGAGATGTTTCTACAACTTGATTTGGAGTCCACCTGTGGTAAATTCAATTGATTTGATATGATTTGGAAAGATGCACACCTGTCTATATAAGGTCTCACAGTTGACAGTGCATATCAGAGCAAAAACCCAAGCCATGAGGTCGAAGGAATTGTCCGTAGAACTCCGAGACAGGATTGTGTCGAGGCACAGATCTGGGGAAGGGTACCAAAAAATGTCTGCAGCATTGAAGGTCCCCAAGAACACAGTGGCCTCCACCAGTCTTAAATGGAAGAAGTTTGGAACCACCAAGACTCTTCCTAGAGCTGGCCGCAGGGCTAAACTGAGCAATCGGGGGATAAGGGCCTTGATCAGGGAGGTTACCAAGAACACTATGGTCACTCTGACAGAGCTCCAGAGTTCTTCTGTGGAGATGGGAGAACCTTCCAGAAGCACAACACTCTCTGCAGCACTCCACCAAATCAGTCCTTTATGGTAGAGTGGGAGGACTGAAGCAACTCCTCAGTAAAAGACACATGACAACCCGCTTGGAGTTTGCCAAAAGGCACCTAAAGGACTGTCGCGACGCTAGCTCTTTCAGTGAATTGGCTAGCAGAGATATGAACAACCTCCCACCCTCCTGTTACGCCCACATCCTAAATTCCATGCAGAGACTCCTCTCTCCCTGACCATCCGCTCTCCCTGACCATGCGCTCTCCCTGACCATCCGCTCTCCCTGACCATCCGCTCTCCCTGCATCCCAGAATTTGAGAATTGAACAATATTCCTATTTTGGAGAACGTGTAAACGGTTGGTTGAAGAAGCCAGCTACGACCCGGTCCGTTTTGTTTCATGTTTGTGACCTCATGAAAGACAATACAGCCACATTACCATAACTCTGTTTATACAGGTGCCTCAGTTATGAGGTTTGCATCTAATTATTGTATAAAATGAATGAGTAAAGATGAAACAATTTGCAAAATGACGTAATGTAATGTGGGGCTGACTAAATTATATTAACTAGCAGTCCGACACGGCACCACAGGTCATCTAACTGACTAGCTGATATTAACTAGCAGTCCGACACGGCACCACAGGTCACCTAACTGACTAGCTGATATTAACTAGCAGTCCGACAAGGCACCACAGGTCACCTAACTGACTAGCTGATATTAACTAGCAGTCCGACAAGGCACCACAGGTCATCTAACTGACTAGCTGATATTAACTAGCAGTCTGACAAGGCACCACAGGTCACCTAACTGACGAGCTGATATTAACTAGCAGTCTGGCACGGCACCACAGGTCATCTAACTGACTAGCTGATATTAACTAGCAGTCTGGCACGGCACCACAGGTCACCTAACTAACTAGCTGATATTAACTAGCAGTCCGACACGGCACCACAGGTCACCTAACTAACTAGCTGATATTAACTAGCAGTCCGACAAGGCATCACAGGTCATCTAACTGACTAGCTGATATTAACTAGCAGTCCGACACGGCACCACAGGTCATCTAACTGACTAGCTGATATTAACTAGCAGTCCGACACGGCACCACAGGTCACCTAACTAACTAGCTGATATTAACTAGCAGTCCGACAAGGCATCACAGGTCATCTAACTGACTAGCTGATATTAACTAGCAGTCTGGCACGGCACCACAGGTCATCTAACTGACTAGCTGATATTAACTAGCAGTCCGACAAGGCACCACGGGTCACCTAACTAACTAGCTGATATTAACTAGCAGTCTGGCACGGCACCACAGGTCATCTAACTGACTAGCTGATATTAACTAGCAGTCTGGCACGGCACCACAGGTCATCTAACTGACTAGCTGATATTAACTAGCAGTCCGACAAGGCACCACAGGTCACCTAACTAACTAGCTGATATTAACTAGCAGTCCGACAAGGCACCACGGGTCATCTAAGTGTAGCAGTACAGGATAGGATTATACTAGCGTCAATGATTTTTCAACGATGTCATGTAGATAAATTGGATCATTCCTGACAACAGACATGAGTTACAGCCACATCACATTCTGTAGGGAACAGGCTGCATACATGAACCTTAAACCACACGTGCACTCTGAGTCCCTTCCCTGCCAGGCCTGCTGCAGCAGGGTCCCAAATGGCACCCTCTCCGCACAGGGCTCTGGTCAAACAAAGTGCACTATATAGTGAATAGGGTGCCACTTGGAGACGCACAAAGTGTCCTTTAAAAAAAAAAAATAATAACTTAAGACATCCACAGAGGCTGTTAATACACATGTCGGAGATCGTATGAAGAGAGACGAGACGCCAGAATGTGTTTAGTAAGGGCCTTACTCAGCCTTGTCCCGGAGGCTTAACGAAATGTGTCAAAGTCTCAGATCACTGAGAGTACAAAGTGTTCAACATCAGATCACACACAAAAAAAAAAAGGAGAGCGAGCGGGAGAAAGCCAAAGCAAGGCTGAACATCACACGGCCGAACATCACACGGCCGAACATCACACGGCCGAACCCCGGCTGGAATACTGATTTCTGTCATGTAGACATCGTCTGAGTCCCAAATAGAGCCCTAGTCAACAGTAGTACACTACATGGGGACTATGATGGTCCATAGAGCCCTGGTCAAGGGCTACATGGGGACTATGGTCTGATTTGGGATGCAGACCCTGGTCTGTGTAGACATCGATTACCCCGTCCTATCCTGTTATTGGTCCCTTTAGACTATCGGCTCATGAATGATCAGAGGATTCTAGACCCTAAATCTTTTGGTTTCTGTCGTGTTCCACTGAAGCTATACGATTCAACTGATTTGATTCAGCACATTAAAACAGACTGAGAAAGTCTAGTCCCGTATCGGAGGATACAGTTCCCTTGTGGTTTAACTTCACCTTCCCTTGACTGTAGAGAACTAGAAGGGGGGGGGGGGGGGGGGGGGGGGGGAGCCAGGTCGTTCAAGATTGATGTTGAAATTGGACTTCTATCCATGTCTTGAGGACGTTGAGAAATGCCCTCAAAAACAGCCACTAGGGGCAACATTGAGAGCTATTACCATCAGGTAGGTTTGGGTAATCCCACGACTCTCCGGGTAATCCCACGACTCTCCGGGTAATCCCACGACTCTCCGGGTAATCCCACGACTCTCCGGGTAATCCCACGACTCTCCGGGTAATCCCACGACTCTCCGGGTAATCCCACGACTCTGGGAGGTTGTGGATCAGAAGGTTATGTGTTCGCTCCCAGTCGTGGACACTGGTTTCTATTTTAACTCTATCCCAAACCTTAACCCTTCAGAATGAGTGTCTAAAAATGTAATCCTTAACTTGGAAATGGGACGATACACAGATGTAGGAGTAACGCTGACGTTTGAAGAACGTGGATAAAATTCTGCAGTCAGGCAGCTTGTTGAAAAAAAGCATCTGGTTTGGTTTGTTTTCAGGGGGGGGGGAATAAATACGTCAAACATCAAAATATAAGAACATTAAATATATTCCTCATGAAAAACGACTTAACATCAAGTTAATCACCTATGATCTACCTAGGCTGGAAACAATTAAAGATACAACTAAAAGGTGTTGTTACAGCTTCTCTGGATCTGTTACAGAGAAACACAACACCACATGCCGGCCCTCAGGTGACTGGTATTCTGAGGCGGCATGGGCTGAGAGACAGAGAGACAGTAAGGCCTAGCAGAGCAGGTTATAATAGAAACCAGTAGAGACAGTAAGGCCTAGCAGAGCAGGTTATAATAGAAACCAGTAGAGACAGTAAGGCCTAGCAGAGCAGGTTATAATAGAAACCAGTAGAGACAGTAAGGCCTAGCAGAGCAGGTTATAATAGAAACCAGTAGAGACAGTAAGGCCTAGCAGAGCAGATTATAATAGAAACCAGTAGAGACAGTAAGGCCTAGCAGAGTAGATTATAATAGAAACCAGTAGAGACAGTAAGGCCTAGCAGAGCAGATTATAATAGAAACCAGTAGAGACAGTAAGGCCTAGCAGAGCAGGTTATAATAGAAACCAGTAGAGAGAGACAGTAAGGCCTAGCAGAGCAGATTATAATAGAAACCAGTAGAGACAGTAAGGCCTAGCAGAGCAGATTATAATAGAAACCAGTAGAGACAGTAAGGCCTAGCAGAGCAGGTTATAATAGAAACCAGTAGAGACAGTAAGGCCTAGCAGAGCAGGTTATAATAGAAACCAGTAGAGACAGTAAGGCCTAGCAGAGCAGGTTATAATAGAAACCAGTAGAGACAGTAAGGCCTAGCAGAGCAGGTTATAATAGAAACCAGTAGAGACAGTAAGGCCTAGCAGAGCAGGTTATAATAGAAACCAGTAGAGACAGTAAGGCCTAGCAGAGCAGGTTATAATAGAAACCAGTAGAGACAGTAAGGCCTAGCAGAGCAGGTTATAATAGAAACCAGTAGAGACAGTAAGGCCTAGCAGAGCAGGTTATAATAGAAACCAGTAGAGACAGTAAGGCCTAGCAGAGCAGGTTATAATAGAAACCAGTAGAGACAGTAAGGCCTAGCAGAGCAGGTTATAATAGAAACCAGTAGAGACAGTAAGGCCTAGCAGAGCAGGTTATAATAGAAACCAGTAGAGACAGTAAGGCCTAGCAGAGCAGGTTATAATAGAAACCAGTAGAGACAGTAAGGCCTAGCAGAGCAGGTTATAATAGAAACCAGTAGAGAGACAGTAAGGCCTAGCAGAGCAGGTTATAATAGAAACCAGTAGAGACAGTAAGGCCTAGCAGAGCAGGTTATAATAGAAACCAGTAGAGACAGTAAGGCCTAGCAGAGCAGGTTATAATAGAAACCAGTAGAGACAGTAAGGCCTAGCAGAGCAGGTTATAATAGAAACCAGTAGAGACAGTAAGGCCTAGCAGAGCAGGTTATAGTGAGCGGTGAGAGATACAGCGTGATTAGTAAGAATGAGTGAAACGGTAGAGAGAGGTAGAGGCATCAGAGTAGGTGGGTGTGTGTGTGTGTGTGTGTGTGTGTGTGTGTGTGTGTGTGTGTGTGTGTGTGTGTGTGTGTGTGTGTGTGTGTGTGTGTGTGTGTGTGTGTGTGTGTCCGGCCAGTGATGACATCAGCACCTGTGTCGGTGGCTCAGGTTTAGATCACAGCTGTTCCTGTACTTCAGAAGGAAGGCGGTACGTCTGCGTCCCAAATGGCACCTTATTCCCTATAGGGCCCTGGTCTAAAGTAGTGCACTATATAGGGAATAGGGGCTCTGGTCTAAAGTAGTGCACTATATAGGGAATAGGGCCCTGGTCAAAAGTAGTGCACTATTAGGGAATAGGGGCTCTGGTCTAAAGTAGTGCACTATAATAGAGAATAGGGTGCCATTTGGGATTCAAGCCATAGTAAAATGCTGTGCTCAGGCCTTTAGACAAGAAAGGGGGAAGGAAGGAGCCACTGCACCCCACCACAGTTAGTCAATACTAGGAAGGAAGGAAGGAAGGAAGGAAGGAAGGAAGGAAGGAAGGAAGGAAGGAAGGAAGGAACCAACATACCCCACCACAGTTAGTCAATACTAGGAAGGAAGGAAGGAAGGAAGGAAGGAAGGAAGGAAGGAAGGAAGGAAGGAAGGAAGGAAGGAAGGAAGGAAGGAACCAACATACCCCACCACAGTTAGTCAATACTAGGAAGGAAGGAAGGAAGGAAGGAAGGAAGGAAGGAAGGAAGGAAGGAAGGAAGGAAGGAAGGAAGGAAGGAAGGAACCAACATACCCCACCACAGTTAGTCAATACTAGGAAGGAAGGAAGGAAGGAAGGAACCAACATACCCCACCACAGTTAGTCAATACTAGGAAGGAAGGAAGGAAGGAAGGAAGGAAGGAAGGAAGGAAGGAAGGAAGGAAGGAAGGAACCAACATACCCCACCACAGTTAGTCAATACTAGGAAGGAAGGAAGGAAGGAAGGAAGGAAGGAAGGAAGGAAGGAAGGAAGGAACATACCCCACCACAGTTAGTCAATACTAGGAAGGAAGGAGACTAGGAGAGGAGACAACAAACCCTGCTACACATCAAACCATACCACACACACAAATTAAATCACATGGTCTCATATGATCTGCCATTCGTAATAAAAAGACTGCTTTTAAGAACGTTCATTACGAGCATAAAAGGGGTCAGAAACAGCTGCATCTTATCAGCAAGATGGTGTATCATTGAGTCTTCTATTAAAACAACGGAAAATCATTGAAACCATTTATAAAATACATGACTCACTCTGATCAACGAAAGTCAACCTAGATCATTTCAAAATGTCTCTTTAAAGTCATCTTTTCCTGAGTAATTACAGTGAACAGTAATACATTACATAAAGTTAAACAGCTTCCTCTGTGCTGTTGGTATGAACTATAGTATTTTAAAGGTGAGGCCAACCAGTACCTTTCAACCTGCTGTGTTTTATTAAAGGAGAGGTCTACCAGTACCTTTCAACCTGCTGTGTTTTATTAAAGGAGAGGTCTACCAGTACCTTTCAACCTGCTGTGTTTAATTAAAGGAGAGGTCTACCAGTACCTTTCAACCTGCTGTGTTTTATTAAAGGAGAGGTCTACCAGTACCTTTCAACCTGCTGTGTTTTATTAAAGGAGAGGTCTACCAGTACCTTTCAACCTGCTGTGTTTTATTAAAGGAGAGGTCTACCAGTACCTTTCAACCTGCTGTGTTTTATTAAAGGAGAGGTCTACCAGTACCTTTCAACCTGCTGTGTTTTATTAAAGGAGAGGTCGACCAGTACCTTTCAACCTGCTGTGTTTTATTAAAGGAGAGGTCGACCAGTACCTTTCAACCTACTGTGTTTTAATAAAGGAGAGGTCTACCAGTACCTTTCAACCTGCTGTGTTTTATTAAAGGAGAGGGCGACCAGTACCTTTCAACCTGCTGTGTTTTATTAAAGGAGAGGGCGACCAGTACCTTTCAACCTGCTGTGTTTTAAGGGTTAGGGTTAACCCTAACCCATATAACGCTAACGTCTTGCAACCCAAAGGTTTGCGTGTTTGAATCTCATCACGGACAACGTCGGCTAACACATACTACTGTTTAGCTACTTAGCATGTTAGCTAACCCTTCCCCTAACCCTTTAACTCCTAACCTTAACCACAAACAAATTTGAATTTGTAACATGTCATACGTTTTGCAAATTCGGAACATATTGTACGAATTACAATTCGTAACATATCTTTCAAAATGGATGATGGACATCCACAAATAATACATACCATAGTAAATATAACATATCATACTAATTGGAGTTCCCCTGGATTTACATTTACTATGCCTACCCCTGAGTCCAAGTTGTTCAGGGCTGAGCTCTGGTCTAGGAGACACGGCTAGCTACTCCCTACAGCACAGCTCTGGTCTAGGAGACACGGCCAGCTACTCAGTACAGCACAGCTCTGGTCTAGGAGACACGGCTAGCTACTCCTCTGGTCTAGGAGACACGGCTAGCTACTCCGTACAGCACAGCTCTGGTCTAGGAGACACGGCCAGCTACTCCTTACAGCACAGCTCTGGCCTAGGAGACACGGCTAGCTACTCCTTACAGCTCTAGTCTAGGAGACACGGCCAGCTACTCCGTACAGCACAGCTCTGGTCTAGGAGACACGGCTAGCTACTCCGTACAGCACAGCTCTGGTCT
The DNA here is from genome assembly GCF_016432855.1 of Salvelinus namaycush. NCBI lineage: Eukaryota > Metazoa > Chordata > Actinopteri > Salmoniformes > Salmonidae > Salvelinus > Salvelinus namaycush. The sequence continues at coordinate 1,348,764 of NC_052311.1, forward strand.
AGGAGACACGGCTAGCTACTCCTTACAGCACAGCTCTGGTCTAGGAGACACGGCTAGCTACTCCTTACAGCACAGTTCTGGTCTAGGAGACACGGCTAGCTACTCCGTAGAGCACAGCTCTGGTCTAGGAGACACGGCTAGCTACTCCGTACAGCACAGCTCTGGTCTAGGAGACACGGCTAGCTACTCCTCTGGTCTAGGAGACACGGCTAGCTACTCCGTACAGCACAGCTCTGGCCTAGGAGACACGGCTAGCTACTCAGTACAGCACAGCTCTGGTCTAGGAGACACGGCTAGCTACTCCTCTGGTCTAGGAGACACGGCTAGCTACTCCTTACAGCACAGCTCTGGTCTAGGAGACACGGCTAGCTACTCCTTACAGCTCTGGTCTAGGAGAAACGGCTAGCTACTCCGTACAGCACAGCTCTGGTCTAGGAGACACGGCTAGCTACTCCTCTGGTTTAGGAGACACGGCTAGCTACTCCTTACAGCACAGCTCTGGTCTAGGAGACACGGCTAGCTACTCCGTACAGCACAGCTCTGGTCTAGGAGACACGGCTAGCTACTCCGTACAGTACAGCTCTGGTCTAGGAGACACGGCTAGCTACTCCTTACAGCTCTGGTCTAGGAGACACGGCTAGCTGCTCCCTACAGCACAGCTCTGGTCTAGGAGACACGGCTAGCTACTCCGTACAGCACAGCTCTGGTCTAGGAGACACGGCTAGCTACTCCTCTGGTCTAGGAGACACGGCTAGCTACTCCTCTGGTCTAGGAGACACGGCTAGCTACTCCGTACAGCACAGCTCTGGTCTAGGAGACACGGCTAGCTACTCCGTACAGCACAGCTCTGGTCTAGGAGACACGGCTAGCTACTCCTTACAGCACAGCTCTGGTCTAGGAGACACGGCTAGCTACTCCGTACAGCACAGCTCTGGTCTAGGAGACACGGCTAGCTACTCCGTACAGCACAGCTCTGGTCTAGGAGACACGGCTAGCTACTCCGTACAGCACAGCTCTGGTCTAGGAGACACGGCTAGCTACTCCGTACAGCACAGCTCTGGTCTAGGAGACACGGCTAGCTACTCCGTACAGCACAGCTCTGGTCTAGGAGACACGGCTAGCTACTCCGTACAGCACAGCTCTGGTCTAGGAGACACGGCTAGCTACTCCGTACAGCACAGCTCTGGTCTAGGAGACACGGCTAGCTACTCCGTACAGCACAGCTCTGGTCTAGGAGACACGGCTAGCTACTCCGTACAGCACAGCTCTGGTCTAGGAGAAATGGCTAGCTACTCCTCTGATCTAGGAGACATACAGCTAGCCAGCTTCTCCTTGCAGCACAGCTCTGGGAGATACACAGCTAGCCAGCTTCTCCTTGCATCACAGCTCTGAGAGATACACAGCTAGCCAGCTTCTCCTTGCATCACAGCTCTGAGAGATACACAGCTAGCCAGCTTCTCCTTGTATCACTCACAGCACAGCTGATGGAAGCCCATAAATATCCCTCTGAGAAATGGAAAGTAGAGCCTGCTGGCTGCTGGGCTGCTGTAAGGCTCCAGTATCCACCGCAGTGACAGTAGATACTGGAGCACTAACTCAAGGTAAATATAGTTCTGATAGTGACTCACAACACAACTCATTCACATGAACCAGTCCTTTACAACAAAGCCTGCTGCTAGACATATTCCATCACAGTGTCAGGTCCGAGCAGTAAGGCAAGGTTTAAAACAGCCATGTCCGTGTGTAAGTGATTCATAACAACATCATTCAGGTTTAACCAGATGATGTAGCCTTTTATTTAAGACCTTTCCTTTGTAACAAAGCTGTGGGGGTGAGTACCTATCAGTGAGAACACCTAGCATTAACACAGAGCTGTAGGGGCCAGTACCTATCAGTGAGAACACCTAGCATTAACACAGAGCTGTAGGGGCCAGTACCGATCAGTGAGAACACCTAGCATTAACACAGAGCTGTAGGGGCCAGTATCAATCAGTGAGAATACCTAGCATTAACACAGAGCTGTAGGGGCCAGTATCAATCAGTGAGAATACCTAGCATTAACACAGAGCTGTAGGGGCCAGTATCAATCAGTGAGAATACCTAGCATTAACACAGAGCTGTAGGGGCCAGTATCGATCAGTGAGAATACCTAGCATTAACACAGAGCTGTAGGGGCCAGTATCAATCAGTGAGAACACCTAGCATTAACACAGAGCTGTAGGGGCCAGTATCAATCAGTGAGAATACCTAGCATTAACTCAGAGTGCAACAGTTAATATTATTCTATTATTTGTCTGCATTGCGGGGAAGGACCCGTATGTAAGCATTTCACTGTTAGTTTGTAAACTGGTGTAAACTATGTGACAAATACAATTTGATTTGAGTTCTGAAAGTAACTCTGAACACAATCGATTCACATTAACCAGTTAAAATATCCTTAAATTTACAAGCTTTCTTTTATAAAACGAAGCCTGCTGCTGTAGGGTCCAAATATGAATCCCAACAAGAACACCTATTAGGATCTGAAGGTTAACCAGCCCTGTTAGAGACGACGACATTTAACCAGCCCTGTTAGAGACGACGACATTTAACCAGCCCTGTTAGAGACGACGACACTTAACCAGCCCTGTTAGAGACGACGACACTTAACCAGCCCTGTTAGAGACGACGACATTTAACCAGCCCTGTTAGAGATGACGACATTTAACCAGCCCTGTTAGAGATGACGACATTTAACCAGCCCTGTTAGAGATGACGACATTTAACCAGCCCTGTTAGAGATGACGACATTTAACCAGCCCTGTTAGAGATGACGACATTTAACCAGCCCTGTTAGAGATGACAACATTTAACCAGCCCTGTTAGAGATGACAACATTTAACCAGCCCTGTTAGAGATGACAACATTTAACCAGCCCTGTTAGAGATGACAACATTTAACCAGCCCTGTTAGAGATGACAACATTTAACCAGCCCTGTTAGAGATGACAACATTTAACCAGCCCTGTTAGAGATGACAACATTTAACCAGCCCTGTTAGAGATGACAACATTTAACCAGCCCTGTTAGAGATAACATTTAACCAGCCCTGTTAGAGATAACATTTAACCAGCCCTGTTAGAGGGTTAGTGATGACAACATTTAACCAGCCCTGTTAGAGATGACATTTAACCAGCCCTGTTAGAGATGACATTTAACCAGCCCTGTTAGAGGGTTAGGGATGACAACACAAGACATTCAACCAGCTAAAGATAAACTACTAGACTTCCATCCCTTCTTCAGGCAACGTATCAGTCAGCTTTGAATTATTCATCCACCCCCATGACAAGTCCTGTGCGTGAGTGTGAGTGTGAGTGTGAGTGTGTGTCATCTGAGCAGTGATCAGAACACACCCACAGCTAAACTGAACCCTGGCAGAGAACAGCCTACATGATGATAACACAGCTAGCTCTGACCCCCCCGATGATAACACAGCTAGCTCTGACCCCCCCCCCGATGATAACACAGCTAGCTCTGACCCCCCCGATGATAACACAGCTAGCTCTGACCCCCCCCCCCGATGATAACACAGCTAGCTCTGACCCCCCCCCCCCCCCCCGATGAAAACACAGCTAGCTCTGACCCCCCCCCCCCCGATGAAAACACAGCTAGCTCTGGAACCGGTCACAAATCCCACTGCCTGCTTATTAACCTTTAACGAGTCACCAACCCGGATCCGGGATCACCCCCCACTCCCCCCCCACTGAGTAGCATAGCTAGCATAGCGTCACAAGTAAATTGTAGCATCTAAATATCATTAAATCACAAGTCCAAGACACCAGATGAAAGATACAGATCTTGTGAATAAAGCCACCATTTCAGATTTTTTAAATGTTTTACAGGGAAGACACAATATGTAAATCTATTAGCTAACCACGTTAGCATAAGACACAATTTTTTTACTCCAACAGTTTTTTCCTGCGTCAGTAGCTATCACTAATTCGACTAAATAAAAATATATATAGCCACTAACCAAGAAACAACTTCATAAGATGACAGTCTGATAACATATTTATGGTATAGCATAGTTTTTTTTTGAAAAATGTGCATTTTTCAGGTATAAATCACAGTTCTACATTGCAGCTGCAATCTGAAATAGTGCTGACGCAGCCAGAACAATTACAGAGACCAACGTCATATAACTAATTACTTATCTTAAAACATTTCAGAAAAATACACAGCGTACAGATATTGAAAGCCCAACATCTGGTGAATCCAAACAATATTTCAGATTTATTAAATGTTTTATAGCGAAAACAAAATGTAGCGCTAAATTAGCATAGCCACGCCAGCCAGAACCAGCTGGGCGCCCCCGACCAGTTCACATGCACGACAGATATATGAAATAACATCGTAAATTGGGTCTTACTATTGCTGATCTTTCATCAGAATGTTGATCAATGTGTCCTTAGTCCTGATGAGTCGTTCAATCCATTCATAATGGCAACTTTCCCTCTTCATTTAGCATATGTACTGGTCGACTGGCCAAAGTAAAAAAAATCACAGAACGGAACACGGCAAAACTCCCGAAAAAATTCAAATAATCTGATTAAACTATATTGAAAAAACATACATTAAGATGATATGGTCACATGTATCAAACAAACTTCGAGACGGAGATAGTTTTCATCCGTAACGGCAGCAAAACAGTAGACAATCGCACCTCCAAATAGCGCGAATCAGAGAACCGGAAGTTGTCGGTCACGCCAAAGAAATAGGTCTTATTTCACGTCAGTACAAGGTAAACAAAAAATTTCTCCTCTGACGTCCTCTTGACACCCAGAGGAAGACGAATGAAGTGTGTTTCGGGTCATAGGTGGCGTGACCATATATAGGCAGAGCGTTGAAGCGAGCATACACATCTTGCATTCTTCTTCTTGGTCAGGGAAAGTGCTGTCAAATGACTTCTGTTTAACTCAGAGACAAAATTGAAACGGTTTTAGAAACTATAGATTGTTTTCTATCCAATGGTATTAATTATATGCATATAGTAAGAGCAATAATTGAATAAGAGGCAGTTTAATCTGTAGAGGAAATTATGCTAATGCGAAAACAGCACCCCCTATAGTGGCAAGAAGTTGTTTAAACGTGCCATGTGTAATTTCATGACTACACACAGCAAGGTGATATGTGCTCTGAGATAGAAACCAGACGTCTCCCCCTCTGTGGCTCCACAGGGCCCAAAGATAAGCAATCACTACGTTTACAGCTCCACAAAACCCCCAGATTTAAAGACAAGATAGAGACTTCTGATGGCAGGGCTGGGGGGGGTGCAGGGCTTTAGGGAGGGGCTGGGGGGGGGGGTGCAGGGCTGGAGGGGGGGGGGCAGTGCTGGGGGGGCAGGGCTGGAGGGGGGGGGCAGTGCTGGGGGGGGGGCAGGGCTGGGCTGGGGGGGTGCAGGGCTTTAGGGGGGTGCAGGGCTGGTTTTTCTTCCAGTGATGTCAGCGGTAAAACATTCCTTTGGAGATGTGAGAAGGTGGTCATGCAGTATTCTGGGCGACTGATGATGATGTCAGGACACCTGGGCTGAGTCCCAAATGGAACTCTAGTGCCTACATTTATTTATTTAATGAGGCAAATCAGTAGTGCACCACTTTTGACCAGGCCCATAGGGAATAGGGAACTACTTTTGACCAGGCCCATAGGGAACTACTTTTGACCAGGCCCATAGGGAATAGGGAACTACTTTTGACCAGGCCCATAGGGAACAGGGAACTACTTTTGACCAGGCCCATAGGGAATAGGGAACTACTTTTGACCAGGCCCATAGGGAATAGGGAACTACTTTTGACCAGGCCCATAGGGAATAGGGAACTACTTTTGACCAGGCCCATAGGAAATAGGGAACTACTTTTGACCAGGCCCATAGGGAACTACTTTTGACCAGGCCCATAGGGAATAGGGAACTACTTTTGACCAGGCCCATAGGGAATAGGGAACTACTTTTGACCAGGCCCATAGGGAATAGGGAACTACTTTTGACCAGGCCCATAGGAAATAGGGAACTACTTTTGACCAGGCCCATAGGAAATAGGGAACTACTTTTGACCAGGCCCATAGGGAATAGGGAACTACTTTTGACCAGGCCCATAGGGAATAGGGAACTACTTTTGACCAGGCCCATAGGGAATAGGGAACTACTTTTGACCAGGCCCATAGGGAACAGGGAACTACTTTTGACCAGGCCCATAGGAAATAGGGAACTACTTTTGACCAGGCCCATAGGAAATAGGGAACTACTTTTGACCAGGCCCATAGGGAACAGGGAACTACTTTTGACCAGGCCCATAGGGAACAGGGCACTACTTTTGACCAGGCCCATAGGGAATAGGGAACTACTTTTGACCAGGCCCATAGGGAATAGGGAACTACTTTTGACCAGGCCGATAAGGAATAGGGAACTACTTTTGACCAGGCCCATAGGGCTTTGGTGAACTAGGGAATAGGGTGTCATTTGGGAGACAGCCAATGTATATGCCCTATATAGGGACACAACCAATGTGTAGGGCACTATATAGGGAAGAGGGACACAGGCAATGTGTAGGGCACTATATAGGGAAGAGGGACACAGGCAATGGATACCGAGAAGAGAAAGGGCTCTGCTGTTGCCAGGGTCTGTGAACGGGAGAGACATGAGGAATGACGACATTCCAGGAATTTAGAGGAAACATTGTGTTCCTGGCTCATACAGGGAGAGGAGGACGGAAGCAGAGCATTCAGACACATACCATCCTACACACACTGCTGTGAACACACACACACACACACACACAGTTCTGAACCAATAGGAGATGAACAGAATCCCCATTTAACCAGTCTGAACCAATAGCAGAGGAACAGAATCCCCATTTAACCATTCTGAACCAATAGCAGAGGAACAGAATCCCCATTTAACCAGTCTGAACCAATAGCAGAGGAACAGAATCCCCATTTAACCATTCTGAACCAATAGCAGAGGAACAGAATCCCATTTAACCATTCTGAACCAATAGCAGAGGAACAGAATCCCCATTTAACCATTCTGAACCAATAGCAGAGGAACAGAACCCCCATTTAACCATTCTGAACCAATAGCAGAGGAACAGAATCCCCATTTAACCGTTCTGAACTAATAGCAGAGGAACAGAACCCCATTTAACCGTTCTGAACCAATAGCAGAGGAACATAATCCCTATTTAACCATTCTGAACCAATAGCAGAGGAACAGAACCCCATGTAACCGTTCTGAACCAATAGCAGAGGAACAGAACCCCCATTTAACCGTTCTGAACCAATAGCAGAGGAACAGAACCCCATTTAACCGTTCTGAACCAATAGCAGAGGAACAGAACCCCATTTAACCATTCTGAACCAATAGCAGAGGAACAGAACCCCATTTAACCGTTCTGAACCAATAGCAGAGGAACAGAACCCCATGTAACCGCTCTGAACCAATAGCAGAGGAACAGAACCCCATGTAACCGCTCTGAACCAATAGCAGAGGAACAGAACCCCATGTAACTGCTCTGAACCAATAGCAGAGGAACAGAACCCCATGTAACCGTTCTGAACCAATAGCAGAGGAACAGAACCCCATGTAACCGTTCTGAACCAATAGCAGAGGAACAGAACCCCATTTAACCGTTCTGAACCAATAGCAGAGGAACAAAACCCCATTTAACCATTCTGAACCAATAGCAGAGGAACAGAACCCCATGTAACCGTTCTGAACCAATAGCAGAGGAACAGAACCCCATTTAACTGTTCTGAACCAATAGCAGAGGAACAGAACCCCATGTAACCGTTCTGAACCAATAGCAGAGGAACAGAACCCCATTTAACCGTTCTGAACCAATAGCAGAGGAACAGAACCCCCATTTAACCGTTCTGAACCAATAGCAGAGGAACAGAACCCCATTTAACCGTTCTGAACCAATAGCAGAGGAACAGAACCCCATTTAACCATTCTGAACCAATAGCAGAGGAACAGAATCCCATTTAACCGTTCTGAACCAATAGCAGAGGAACAGAACCCCATTTAACCGTTCTGAACCAATAGCAGAGGAACAGAATCCCCATTTAACCGTTCTGAACCAATAGCAGAGGAACAGAATCCCCATTTAACCGTTCTGAACCAATAGCAGAGGAACAGAACCCCATGTAACCGTTCTGAACCAATAGCAGAGGAACAGAACCCCATGTAACCGTTCTGAACCAATAGCAGAGGAACAGAATCCCCATTTAACCGTTCTGAACCAATAGCAGAGGAACAGAATCCCCATTTAACCGTTCTGAACCAATAGCAGAGGAACAGAACCCCATTTAACCGTTCTGAACCAATAGCAGAGGAACAGAACCCCATGTAACCGTTCTGAACCAATAGCAGAGGAACAGAACCCCATTTAACCGTTCTGAACCAATAGCAGAGGAACAGAATCCCCATTTAACCGCTCTGAACCAATAGCAGAGGAACATAATCCCTATTTAACCATTCTGAACCAATAGCAGAGGAACAGAATCCCTATTTAACCGTTCTGAACCAATAGCAGAAGAACAGAACCCCATGTAACCGTTCTGAACCAATAGCAGAGGAACAGAATCCCCATTTAACAGGTCTGAACCAATAGCAGAGGAACAGAACCCCATTTAACCGTTCTGAACCAATAGCAGAGGAACAGAATCCCCATTTAACCGCTCTGAACCAATAGCAGAGGAACATAATCCCTATTTAACCATTCTGAACCAATAGCAGAGGAACAGAATCCCTATTTAACCGTTCTGAACCAATAGCAGAAGAACAGAACCCCATGTAACCGTTCTGAACCAATAGCAGAGGAACAGAATCCCCATTTAACAGGTCTGAACCAATAGCAGAGGAACAGAACCCCATTTAACCGTTCTGAACCAATAGCAGAGGAACAGAATCCCCATTTAACCATTCTGAACCAATAGCAGAGGAACAGAACCCCATTTAACCGTTCTGAACCAATAGCAGAGGAACAGAACCCCATGTAACCGTTCTGAACCAATAGCAGAGGAACATAACCCCATTTAACCGTTCTGAACCAATAGCAGAGGAACAGAACCCCATTTAACCGTTCTGAACCAATAGCAGAGGAACAGAATCCCCATTTAACCGCTCTGAACCAATAGCAGAGGAACATAATCCCTATTTAACCATTCTGAACCAATAGCAGAGGAACAGAATCCCTATTTAACCGTTCTGAACCAATAGCAGAAGAACAGAACCCCATGTAACCGTTCTGAACCAATAGCAGAGGAACAGAATCCCCATTTAACAGGTCTGAACCAATAGCAGAGGAACAGAACCCCATTTAACCGTTCTGAACCAATAGCAGAGGAACAGAACCCCATTTAACCCTTCTGAACCAATAGCAGAGGAACAGAACCCCATGTAACCCTTCTGAAACAATAGCAGAGGAACAGAACCCCATTTAACCATTCTGAACCAATAGCAGAGGAACAGAATCCCCATTTAACCGTTCTGAACCAATAGCAGAGGAACAGAACCCCATGTAACCGCTCTGAACCAATAGCAGAGGAACAGAATCCCATTTAACCATTCTGAACCAATAGCAGAGGAACAGAATCCCCATGTAACCGTTCTGAACCAATAGCAGAGGAACAGAACCCCATTTAACCGTTCTGAACCAATAGCAGAGGAACAGAATCCCCATTTAACCGCTCTGAACCAATAGCAGAGGAACATAATCCCTATTTAACCATTCTGAACCAATAGCAGAGGAACAGAACCCCATGTAACCGTTCTGAACCAATAGCAGAGGAACAGAATCCCCATTTAACAGGTCTGAACCAATAGCAGAGGAACAGAACCCCATTTAACCGTTCTGAACCAATAGCAGAGGAACAGAACCCCATTTAACCCTTCTGAACCAATAGCAGAGGAACAGAACCCCATGTAACCCTTCTGAACCAATAGCAGAGGAACAGAACCCCATTTAACCATTCTGAACCAATAGCAGAGGAACAGAATCCCCATTTAACCGTTCTGAACCAATAGCAGAGGAACAGAACCCCATGTAACCGCTCTGAACCAATAGCAGAGGAACAGAATCCCATTTAACCATTCTGAACCAATAGCAGAGGAACAGAACCCCATTTAACCGTTCTGAACCAATAGCAGAGGAACAGAATCCCCATTTAACCATTCTGAACCAATAGCAGAGGAACAGAATCCCCATTTAACCGTTCTGAACCAATAGCAGAGGAACAGAATCCCCATTTAACCATTCTGAACCAATAGCAGAGGAACAGAATCCCCATTTAACCATTCTGAACCAATAGCAGAGGAACAGAACCCCATTTAACCATTCTGAACCAATAGCAGAGGAACAGAACCCCATTTAACCGTTCTGAACCAATAGCAGAGGAACAGAACCCCATTTAAACGTTCTGAACCAATAGCAGAGGAACAGAACCCCATTTAACCGTTCTGAACCAATAGCAGAGGAACAGAACCCCCATTTAACCGTTCTGAACCAATAGCAGAGGAACAGAACCCCATTTAACCGTTCTGAACCAATAGCAGAGGAACAGAACCCCCATTTAACCGTTCTGAACCAATAGCAGAGGAACAGAACCCCCATTTAACCGTTCTGAACCAATAGCAGAGGAACAGAACCCCATTTAACCATTCTGAACCAATAGCAGAGGAACAGAATCCCCATTTAACCGTTCTGAACCAATAGCAGAGGAACAGAACCCCATTTAACCGTTCTGAACCAATAGCAGAGGAACAGAACCCCATGTAACCGTTCTGAACCAATAGCAGAGGAACAGAACCCCATGTAACCGTTCTGAACCAATAGCAGAGGAACAGAATCCCCATTTAACCGTTCTGAACCAATAGCAGAGGAACAGAATCCCCATTTAATCGTTCTGAACCAATAGCAGAGGAACAGAACCCCATTTAACCGTTCTGAACCAATAGCAGAGGAACAGAACCCCATTTAACCGTTCTGAACCAATAGCAGAGGAACAGAACCCCATTTAACCGTTCTGAACCAATAGCAGAGGAACAGAACCCCATTTAACCGTTCTGAACCAATAGCAGAGGAACAGAACCCCATTTAACCGTTCTGAACCAATAGCAGAGGAACAGAACCCCATTTAACCGTTCTGAACCAATAGCAGAAGAACAGAACCCCATGTAACCGTTCTGAACCAATAGCAGAGGAACAGAACCCCATTTAACCGTTCTGAACCAATAGCAGAGGAACAGAACCCCATTTAACCGTTCTGAACCAATAGCAGAGGAACAGAACCCCATTTAACCGTTCTGAACCAATAGCAGAGGAACAGAACCCCATTTAACCGTTCTGAACCAATAGCAGAAGAACAGAACCCCATGTAACCGTTCTGAACCAATAGCAGAGGAACAGAACCCCATTTAACCGTTCTGAACCAATAGCAGAGGAACAGAACCCCATTTAACCGTTCTGAACCAATAGCAGAAGAACAGAACCCCATTTAACCGTTCTGAACCAATAGCAGAGGAACAGAACCCCATTTAACCGTTCTGAACCAATAGCAGAGGAACAGAACCCCATTTAACAGGTCTACAGGACAACCGTCTAGAAAGACACTAATGGACCTAAAAATCAATCAGTCGCCTGACCAAACTCAAAACACACACAGCCGTATAATCCTCCTAATAAATCAAACCTTCTCAAAGCTACCAACTACACGAGCTGTTACACACACAGAACTAGTACTTTTAGTTAGTACTACAGCTATTTGCAGATTGCTAAAAAAAAAATGTAGCTGTGACTATAATACTTTACATGTCTTGATATTTTAAACCTTTGTGAGTGCAACGCTTACTGTTCATTTCTAATATGTTTTTGTTTCTGCTTTCTTTTGTTTATCTATTTCACTTGCTTTGGCAATGTAGACATATGTTTCCCATGTTATTAGAGAGACGGAGCGAGAGACAGAGCGAGAGACAGAGCGAGAGATCTCTTCACCATGCAGTCTCTCTCTGAAGCTTTAGTCTTTCTGTCAGTTGGATGGTTCTTTATTGTGTAATCAGCTATCTCTCTGGGTTGAGACGATACTTCAGGGGGCCTGGGACAGAGACACACAGACCAGACCACCCACACATCACTTCCTGGAAGTCCAGCCAGTCACAGCATGAGAGAGAAGTCTGTCAGCCAGTCAGAGCGGCTGACTAGGGGCCGACTAGACGCGGGGGCGACTAGACTAGTCCTTTTATTACTGCTTCAAGTCAGTCAACAGTCGGAGACAGGGGCCTGCTAGTATGACATCAGCCAGTCTGAGCTTAAAGGAAAAAGGCCTTTCATTATGTCAGTCAGTCAGTCAGTCAGTCAGTCAACAGGGACCGTATGACTGTACACCTGTCAGTCTACGTGTCAGTATGGAAACAGCCAGGGGACATAACCTAAACAGGTGGTGTAAACCCAAGTAGGACTGTACTGTCACTTCACCTGTCTTCTATGGAACACTAATACGACAACAAGCAGCCAATAGCCGACGGCAAGGGCCTGTTACTATGACTGTAGTCCTGTATGTCATTCTCCATGTCTGCAAACAGCCCATCAAGGTGACATAACCCTACTGAAACAGCTCAGTGTGTGGAGATGGACACCTCAGGGTCATTCAGTAATGTATGATACAAGAGGGAACTCTGTCTGATAATACCTGCAGTAAAAACATACCCGAGTCCCTATCCTGTCTGATAATACCTGCAGTATAAACATACCCGAGTCCCTATCCTGTCTGATAATACCTGCAGTATAAACATACCCGAGTCCCTATCCTGTCTGATAATACCTGCAGTAAAAACATACCCGAGTCCCTATCCTGTCTGATAATACCTGCAGTAAAAACATACCCGAGTCCCTATCCTGTCTGATAATACCTGCAGTATAAACATACCCGAGTCCCTATCCTGTCTGATAATACCTGCAGTATAAACATACCCGAGTCCCTATCCTGTCTGATAATACCTGCAGTATAAACATACCCGAGTCCCGATCCTGTCTGATAATACCTGCAGTATAAACATACCCGAGTCCCTATCCTGTCTGATAATACCTGCAGTATAAACATACCCGGGTCAATATCCTGTCTGATAATACCTGCAGTATAACATACCCGAGTCCCTATCCTGTCTGATAATACCTGCAGTATAAACATACCCGAGTCCCGATCCTGTCTGATAATACCTGCAGTATAAACATACCCGAGTCCCTATCCTGTCTGATAATACCTGCAGTATAAACATACCCGGGTCAATATCCTGTCTGATAATACCTGCAGTATAACATACCCGAGTCCCTATCCTGTCTGATAATACCTGCAGTATAAACATACCCGAGTCCCGATCCTGTCTGATAATACCTGCAGTATAAACATACCCGAGTCCCTATCCTGTCTGATAATACCTGCAGTATAAACATACCCGAGTCCCTATCCTGTCTGATAATACCTGCAGTATAAACATACCCGAGTCCCTATCCTGTCTGATAATACCTGCAGTATAAACATACCCGGGTCAATATCCTGTCTGATAATACCTGCAGTATAAACATACCCGGGTCAATATCCTGTCTGATAATACCTGCAGTATAAACATACCCGAGTCCCTATCCTGTCTGATAATACCTGCAGTATAAACATACCCGAGTCCCTATCCTGTCTGATAATACCTGCAGTATAAACATACCCGAGTCCCTATCCTGTCTGATAATACCTGCAGTATAACATACCCGAGTCCCTATCCTGTCTGATAATACCTGCAGTATAACATACCAGAGAACACGTGTCAAATTCATTCCACAGAGGTCCGAGTGTCTGGAAATTTTCACTCCTCCCTTGTAGTTGATTGATTAATTAAAAAGGTAATTAATTAACCTGGTTGTCGAAGTCTTAGTAAGGACCTCACCTAGCTGTCTAGGTTTAAAATAAATAAAAACCTGCAGACACTAGGCCCTCCATGGAAGGAGATTGACACTACTGTACCAGAGTCATACCAGGGGTAGGCTACCATGTTCCTGGAGTACTGAAAGAGTTTGTCCAACTAGGCACCACAGCTGACCAACTCGATCAGTTCAGCGATTGCCTAAACTTGTTGTCATTTACTTTGATGCTCTTTTGCACACCAGTATCACTACTTACACACCATCACCTGTTCATCCTTATCTGCTCATCTATCACTTCAGTGTTAATCTGCTAAATTGTAATTACTTTGCTACTATGGCCTATTTATTGCCTTACCTCCTCATGACATTTACACACACTGTATACAGACTTAATTTTTTTTCTACTGTGTTATTGACTGTATGTTTTGTTTATTCCATGTGTAACTCTGTGTTGTTGTTTGTGTCCCACTGCTTTGCTTTATCTTGGCCAGGTCGCAATTGTAAATGAGCACTTGTTCTCAACTGGCCTACCTGGTTAAATAAAATAAAATATTTAAAAATAGATTTCAATCCAGCTGGCAAATCAAAAACATGAAGTTCCCCTGCATTATACTATATCCATAGTTCACTTCTGTTATTTTGTCATTACAGTTCAGTTCCTACCCATACCCCAGTTCAGTTCCTACCCCAGGACTGAATGACTGGAAACAGCATACCAAATTCAGCTAAGCCGGGGTTTCCCCAAACTCGGTCCTCGGGATACGTTTTGGGTTTTTTGCCATTGCGCTACACACAGCTGATTGAAATAAATCAACTACATCATCACTCTTTGATCATTTCAAAATGAGCTGTGTGGTGTTAAGGGGAAACTAAATATGGTTATGCACACCTTGAGGTCCCGAGGACCACGTTTGGGAAACGCTGAGGTGAGCAGAGAACACCTGTAGCCTGACATTACCAAGTCACTGTAGTATGGTTCAGTGGCATGTAGTCCAGGACTGAATGACTGGGACAAACCAGTATACCAACCAGGGTTGAATGACTGGGACAAACAGTATACCAACCAGTATACCATTACCAACCAGTATACCATTACCAACCAGTATACCATTACCAACCAGGGCTGAATGACTGGGACAACCAGTACACCATTACCAACCAGTACACCATTACCAACCAGTACACCATTACCAACCAGTATACCATTACCAACCAGGGCTGAATGACTGGGACAACCAGTACACCATTACCAACCAGTACACCATTACCAACCAGTACACCATTACCAACCAGTATACCATTACCAACCAGGGCTGAATGACTGGGACAAGCAGTATACCATTACCAACCAGTATACCATTACCAACCAGTACACCATTACCAACCAGTACACCATTACCAACCAGTATACCATTACCAACCAGTATACCATTACCAACCAGTACACCATTACAACCAGGGCTGAACGACTGGGACAAACAGTATACCATTACCAACCAGTATACCATTACCAACCAGTATACCATTACCAACCAGTACACCATTACCAACCAGGGCTGAATGACTGGGACAACCAGTACACCATTACCAACCAGTACACCATTACCAATCCAGTATACCATTACCAACCAGTACACCATTACCAACCAGTACACCATTACAACCAGGGCTGAACGACTGGGACAAACAGTATACCATTACCAACCAGTATACCATTACCAACCAGTACACCATTACCAACCAGTACACCATTACCAACCAGTACACCATTACCAACCAGTACACCATTACCAACCAGTACACCATTACCAACCAGGGCTGAATGACTGGGACAAACATGGTAGGTATACCATTACCAACCAGGGCTGAATGACTGGGACAAACATGGTAGGTATACCAGTACCAACCAGGGCTGAATGACTGGGACAAACATGGTAGGTATACCATTACCAACCAGGGCTGAATGACTGGGACAAATATGGTAGGTATACCAGTACCAACCAGGGCTGAATGACTGGGACAAACATGGTAGGTATACCAGTACCAACCAGGGCTGAATGACTGGGACAAACATGGTAGGTATACCATTACCAACCCAACCATTAGGTCATCCATACAGCAACCTCTAAGCAGTTATTACATTTCCATTCTACAGGCTTTTATAGTAAGAGACAAAAGGTAAAATTGTTACTTTACAAAAATGTCTGTTTGGTTTCAATGAGTGGAAGGAAGCTTAAGCCCCCCCAAAAGAAAAATTGTATGTGTATTTTTCCATATATAGACACACCCTATGTGTTTTCATAAAATCAACTCTATGTACTGAGCTTGTCTGATGCTTTAAGCACGGATAAAAAAAAATAAAAAAAAGACACAAATGACTCAAGAGGGAGTCAGTGATCAAAATAAAAATGTCTTTCTGGTTATTTATTTTTTTTTAAAGAAGAAAGTGCCAGTTGTGATTTCTATATGAACATCTTGGTGGAACAGTTTCATCTGTAATAGCCTTTGCCTCTCAGTAAGTCATGTGGTCTTCTTTGTTGGTAGGGAAGAAACATAAATCCTGTCACCGATCCAGAGGAAACATTCTGTTATGATACTAGGCTGGTACTGAGTGAGTGTGAGCGAGCGCGTGCGGGTAGGCGAGCGAGATCGCGAGGGCGGGCAGGCAGGCGAGCGTGCCAGGGCGGGCGAGAAGAGAGGAGGCAGAAAGAAATAGAAGGTAGAAGAGAGGTAGGAAGAGCCACAGAGTGCATGTACAGACAGGCTGGTTTAACCGCTCCCTCCATCACAGGCACACCGACCAATGTTGCACTTATAAGGGCTGGAAACCCTGTGTTGGGTGTCCCACCGTTCCATTGCCAGTCGTTTATGGACTATCAGAGAAACCATTTAGCTACGTACGCTTCATTTAGCTAAGATACATGTGACCTAACACAGTAACAAGTTGTTCCTGGGCAAGACTAAACAAGCCACAACATGTCCTTATGAGGAGAGAGAGAAGTGGAGCAACTCAGTCTGATACTGTATCATACATACTGATTACATCCCAAATGGCCCCTTCTTCACTAGAGCCCTATGGACCCTGGTCAAAAGGAGTGCTATAGTGCACAGGGCAATAGGGTGTAATTTGGGACACACCCCACTGACACACGTCAGAGGAATGCATGAACTGAGGCAACTGATCGTTTCAGAGCTGAAACATGGATTGAAATTACACTCACTCTAGCTAGCTATTCTCTTCCATAGTTTCAGAGCTGAAACATGGAATAAATGCCACCCCATTACAGCTAGCTGTTCTCCCCCCCCCCCACATAGTTTGCTGTTCAAATAAAACCCACAACAGGTGTCATGGTCAGACCCAGGGTTCAGGTCACACTGGGGTCAAGGAGCTTATGGTGCATTCAGATATAGCCAACTTCAAAATAGCTGCTTAGGAATTGTAACATATGGATGAAACATATCCGGTTGTTTGACTGAGCAGAGTAGCGTGTAACCTGTATCATTTTTATGTCCACAGGGGATACAAAACATGGGGACACAGACACAAAGCCACACATACAGACCCCCCCCCCACACACAGCAAATTGCATGTACGTATATATAGTCGTCCCGTAGTCCCGTGTGGCTCAGTTGGTAGAGCATGGCGCTTGCAACGCCAGGGTTGTGGGTTCGATTCCCATGGGGGACCAGTACAAAAAAAGTATGAATGTATGTACTTGTAAGTCGCTCTGGATAAGAGCGTCTGCTAAATGACTTAAATGTAAATGTAAATATAGATGTAGGCCTGGCTACTGTCGATTTGACACGAAAATAAACGAGACAGACAGAAAGAGCGAACGAGAGACAAAAAACGCAAAATATAATTTCACTAATAAATAATACAAGTTGTGCGTGACCTTAGGGTGGCAACACATTCATGAGGATTTCTCCATTCTGGTGGTTTTATACTATTAAATCAAACTTCAACCAGAAATTGAACGATGAGGGACCCCCCCCCCCCCAAAATGATATGATATGACTTGAGATTTAGATCATAACCGTTGGTTGAACTGTTGGAATCATGGAAATATAATGAGTATTCTAAATATACAGTTATAATGTAATAAGGGACATTTTGAATACTGTGTTTGACATAACAATGAATGAAAAAGCCAGAAGGCATTCACAGAACACCAATAGGATCCCTATGGAGAACTTATTGTGACAGGGTAGGACAGTGTTGTCAGTGTTTCCCAGGGGAGTGGGACCCTACAATCTTTGGCTACATTAAAATGGTTTCTCTTACTTCATGTAGCTAACGTTCATGCTTGGCGTATTCCTTTCAGATTTAGAAGATACTGTTGCACAAACAGGTATCAGTATTAGCTAGCTACGTTTGCAACTTACTAAGAAAATACCAACTACCTGTTTGCAGACAGTAAGATACACAAACCAAGTGTAATTATAGAACGCTTGTGGATTTATATTAAGAAGCAAATTGGAAAGCTCCATCGTTGGCATCAATCAACATATTGTTGCATCTGCTGAATCGACCATGCAGACTTGGAGAGGACGGTCGGCAGAGGACGGTCGGCAGATGATCTCTGGTCGTCGAGCAACAGGGCTCGGTGAGTGACACACACACACACACACACACACAGCTTACCCTGGACACCGTGAGGGGCATGCTGAAGTCTTTCCCTCCCTGAAGTCTGAATCCCCATGGTGCTGGACCGTTGAGGGTTATACAGTATATACTCATGGCCTATAGAGGAGAGAAGAGAGAGGGTTATTCATGGAATATATAAGAGAGAGAGAGAGGACACACTGAACAAAAATATAAAACACAACATGTAAAGTGTTGGTCCCATGTTTGATGAGCTGAAATAAAAGATCCCAGAAAATGTTCCATACGCACAAAAAGGTTATTTCTCTCATTTTGTGCACAAATGCGTTTACATCCCTGTTAGTGAGCATTTCTCCTTTGCCAAGACGGCATATCAATAAGCTCATTAAACAGCATGATCATTACACAGGTGCACCTTGTGCCGTGGACAATAAGATGCCACTCTAAAATGTGCAGTTTTGTCACACAACACAATGCCACAGATGTCTCAAGTTGAGGGAGCGTGCAATTGCCATGCTGACTGCAGGAATGTCCACCAATGTCATTCAAGAGAATTTGGCAGTAAGTCCAACCGATCTCACAACAGCAGACCACGTGTAACCACGCCAGCCCAGGACCTCCACATCTGGCTTATTCACCTGCGGGATCATATGAGACCAGCCACTTGGACAGCTGAGGAAACCGAGGAGTATTTCTGTCTGTAATAAAGCCCCTTTGTGGGGAAAAACCTAATTCTGATTGGCTGGGCCTGGCTCCCCATGGCAGCGCCCCTGCCCAGTCATGTGAAATCCATAAATTAGATCCTAATGAATTTATTTCAATTGACCTACAATGAGCTAAGGTTTTAAACCCCTTGCATAGAACTACATGCAAGGCTCGTTTCTCTGAGGAGAGTTGGTACGGATGGGTTTGCATGGCAGCAGAACACCAACACAGCAGGGACTCAAGAGTTCCCTCATCCCCAGGTCCTCCAACCCACAGGGTGCGTCCAATATGGCACCCTAATTCCTTTACAATGCACTACTTTTGACCAGTGCCCGCCCTATTAACAGTAGTGCACTATGTGGAGAATAGGTTACCATTTAGAACAGTGTTTCCCAAACCAGCATCTATAAAACACGTGCTGATTAGCTGAATCAGAGGCGATAGACTAGTGTTGGAATGACTAGTGTTGGAATGACTAGTGTTGGAATGACTAGTGTTGGAATGACTAGTGTTGGAATGACTAGTGTTGGAATGACTCCACCATGTATCTCCCTAGATCTTCTACACTGTGACCCATTTAACACGTTCTCAGTGTTTCATGTCATCCAGAAAGCAACCAAACAAGGAGCCAGTTAGGGCCTCTTCACACTACTTTGACCACACAGACACACACACACACACAGACACACACACAGACACACACACACACACACACACACACAGGGATGGAGATACCCGTGTAGTGTAAAGAGACGGAACTAGATTCAAATCTCATTTTTAAAAAGAGACTTCTCCCACACTACCTCCTGAGGTAGTCGTCTACACCACACAGCCCCTCTGAGTGGTAAAGTGTAAAGACAACAGCTCTCACACACCACGTCCCTGCAAAAATGACCTTTAACCTTTAATGCTCTGTTTGCCAGATTGAAAATGAAAGGCGTTTGTGAATCATTGCATTAAAATCAAGTGTGCAACATGGCTTAGATGAGAAGCTCCTGTATAGTTTGAATTTCTATCCTTATTTTGTTTGTCTCTATATTATTGTATTTTACGGTACGATAAATAGCTTTACTCAGGTGAGTGAGGAATGTGATTCTAGCCACACCACATCCAAGGAGTGTAAACAGAGAAGTTGCAAATCCGAAGTTGGAGACAGATGCGACAAGACATATTTTTACTAATGTAAATCCACCCTTAGTCAGGACCCCTTTAAACCAGGGACACAAAAGAAAATAATGTGCCATGACCAACCAGTGGGCTCTAACACACTGGTTGAGAAACAGTCTGATGCAAGGCTAAACTAACTCAACATGTTTCAAGACGCTGCTATGTCTACCCATGGAATCCTACAGGAAGAGTGTGCCGGACTGGAGTTACTTAGAGAAAACTAGAAGACTATTTTCTGCAAATATCTCAATAACATTAGAACAGGAGCTAGGCATCTGAGAACAGTTACGCATATGGAGGAGCTCAAGTCTGGACTTCAGACTGTGTGCCCTGGGTCATATTCAAGGAAAACAGAAGAAAGACTGATACGGAGTTGTCTACATCAATTCTTGACCAATAAGAAACAACTGTTTTCGTTTTTTACGTTGCAAAAATGTTTTGCTGTGTTGTGCACTAATAAATACACCCCAGAGTCACGTCCACCTCTGGTCTGAATGACATACTGACAGTCAGACATACAGTATTCAGGGAACAGCAGAGAGACATTGCCTTCACATTCAGGTGACCCCAAACAGACTTACAGTACCAGTCAAAAGTTGCCACAACTACTCATTCAATGGTTTTTCTTCATTTAAAAAACAACAACTATTTTCTACATTGTACAATACTAGTGAAAATGTCAAAACTATGAAATAACAACTATGGAATTAGGTAGTAACCAAAAAAAAAGAAAAAAAGTGTTACACAAATCAAAATATATTTTACATTCTTCAAAGTAGCCACCCTTTGCCTTGACGACAGCTTTGCACACTCTTGGCATTCTCTCAACCAGCGTCATGAGAAATGCTTTTCCAACAGTCTTGAAGGAGTCCCCACATATGCTGAGCCCTTGTTGACTGCTTTTCCTTCACTCTGCAGTCCAACTCATCCCATACCATCTCAATTGGGTTGAGGTCGGGTGATTGTGGAGACCTGGTCATCTGATGCAGCACTCCATCACTCTCCTTCTTGGTCAAATAGCCCTTACACAGCCTGGAGGTGTGTTGGGTCATTGTCCTGTTGAAAAACACATGATAGTCCCACTAAGAGCAAACCAGATGGGACGGCGTATTGCTGCAGAATGCTGTGGTAGCCATGCTGGTTAAGTGTGCCTTGAATTCTAAATAAATCACAGACCGTGTCACCAGCAAAGCACCCCCACACCATCACACCTCCTCCTCCATGCTTCACAGTGGTACCACACATGTAGAGATCATCCGTTCACCAACTCTGCGTCTAACAAAGACACGGCGGTTGGAACCAAACATTTCAAATTTGGACTCAGACTAAAACGACAGATTTCAACCAGTCTAATGTCCATTGCTCGTGTTTCTTGGCCCAAGCAAGTCTCTTCTTCTTGTTGGTGTCCTTTAGTAGTGGTTTCTTTGCAGTATTTTGACCTTGAAGGCCTGATTCACACAGTCTCCTCTGAACAGTTGATGTTGAGATGTGTCTGTTACTTGAACTCCGTTAAGAATTTATTTGGGCTGCAATTTCTAAGGCTGGTAACTCTAATGAACATATCCTCTGCAGCAGAGGTAACTCTGGGTCTTTCTTTCCTGTGGTGGTCCTCATGAGAGCATGTTTCAACATAGCACTTAATGGTTTTTGTGAAGAAACTTTAAAAGTTTTTCCAGATTGACTGACCATGTCTTAAAGTAATGATAGACTATCATTTCTCTTTGCTTATTTTATCTGTTCTTGCCATAATATGGACTTGGTCTTTTACCAAATAGGGCTATCTTCTGTATTCCAACCCTACCTTGTCACAACACAACTGATTGGCTCAAACGTATTAAGGAAATAAATTCTACAAATTCACTTTTAACAAGGAGTTCCCACATGGCACACCTGTTAATT
Source organism: Salvelinus namaycush (assembly GCF_016432855.1). Taxonomy (NCBI): domain Eukaryota; kingdom Metazoa; phylum Chordata; class Actinopteri; order Salmoniformes; family Salmonidae; genus Salvelinus; species Salvelinus namaycush. The sequence continues at coordinate 1,371,083 of NC_052311.1, forward strand.
GAAATGCATTCCAGGCAACTACCTCGTGAAGCTGGTTGAGAGAATGCCAAGAATGTGGAAAGCTGTCAAGGCAAAGGGTGGCTACTTTGCAGATACTCAAATATAAAATATTTTGATTTGTTTACCACTTTTTTGGTTACTACGTGATTCCATATGTTATTTCATAGTTTTTAATGTCTTCACCATTATTCTACAATGTAGAAAATAGTCAAAAATAAATTAAACCCTGGAATGAGTAGGTGTGTCCAAAATTTGACTGGTACTGTATACAGAGCGGCTTAGAGTGAGTACATTTAACTAAGGTAAGTCAAGTCACAGTAATAAAGCTACATGAATGGCATACCATGTATAGACCACAAACTAGGCTAAATCTCTCCATTGTTATGTCCTTATTATAAACTAAGAAAAAACTAATTAATATGTAGGCCTAGTACAATTCTGTCACATGACATCCAGGAAACAAACAGAGGCAAGGTAGCCTAGTGATTAGAGCGTTGAACTAGTAACCGAAAGGTTGCAAGATCGAATCCCCGAGCTGACAAGGTAAAAAATCTGTTGTTCTACCCCCTGAACAAGGCAGTTAACCCACTGTTCCTAGGCCGTCATTGAAAATAATAATTTGTTCTTAACAGACTTGCCTAGTTAAATAAAAGGTAAAATAAATACAAATTAAAAAAGGGACACTTCTAGAGAATGTATTTACGCTGTCCACTCTTATTCCACATACTAGCCAAAAGTCAGTCTGTCCACAAACAAATATCTTTCAAATCCATAGAAATTGTATAATTTCCTTCGTCGTTAAAACGTATCTGTCAAAGTAATACAGGTTTAATTACATCGGTACAGCATATTCCCTTCGCTCACAGCCAGCACAACACATAACCCATGTCATTTTAAGAACCAAGGACAACCTGAGACCTTAGGCCATGACACTTACTGCTCTCGCCAAATGAGTTACAAGCCTATTGATAAACCTCAACCCCCCCCCCCCCCCCCCCCCCTTTCCACCCACCATAACTCTCCCCTCCAAGGTATCCAAAACGTCACCATGACACAGAGCTACCTGCAATGCAAACGTACCTTGTCCTGATGAGGCCCTCCTGGTAACCCAAAGCTGGCAGAAAGCTACAGAAGTGTTAGAAGTGCTGAAGCAGGATGGGCTGACTCTCTCCCTCCCCCAGTGACACAGCTAGGCAAGCCCTCCCGCCTCCTCTCTCCCCCCCCCCCCCCCCCCCCCCCCCCCCCCTACACTCCACTCCTCTCCTCAGAGAGCTATATAAGGAATGTAAAACTACACCAAACTATTTCAGCCCAACACCCACATGAGTCACGGAGAGAGAGGGGGGGGGGGGGGGGGGCAGCAACGGAGAGAAGGAGCAGGAGAGGAACATCGACTACCCATATTATCTGGCACAGGCTTTGCACATAAAAGCCGAAAGATATTTAGAACGGGAGGAATGGCAGAGAAAGAGAAGAGCAGAAGATAAGTGAAGACCACTGAGAAAACACATTCCTTCCAGAGGACATGAAGTACAACTCAGGACATTATAACCTTAACCAAACCAGCAATTAGAATATAGGACATCAAAAGAGACAGACCTGGTTTGACTTTTTCCCAAAGAAGGGGAGGAGACGGGGTTAAAGAAGGATTTTTAAGCCTCGAGACAACCCGAGAGATGGATATGCAGTGAAAAAGTGACTTAGATTTATGTTTAAAACTGAATCAAAATCATTTATAATGTGTCGGCTACATGTACTTATTGCTACCCTAAAAAAACAAGTCAACCCAACGATCTGCCCTCTGAACTAGCTCCTGGTAGTGTGTACATATAGACGTCAGCAAGCGTAGCCCTCCACACCCTAGTATCCTACAGATCTAAATAGGTGCTACATCTAGACTGATGTAATGTGTGAAAGGTCACACGGACAAAACTCCAACAACAAAAAAAAGGATGGTAACAAAATTGAGAATCCTGTCACTAGGCCTCCAGTATTTCCTCCAAGACCAGAGACGCACTTTAAAAAGTGTAGAAGAGCAGCCAGGCGTCAACGCCCAGAAAAAGCAGGTTCAGGAGGTCCTGTAAATAAATACTGAAATACCCTCGTTAGCTAAATGAGACTTGTTCATATACTGAAATACCCTCGTTAGCTAAATGAGACTTGTTCATATACTGAAATACCCTCGTTAGCTAAATGAGACTTGTTCATATACTGAAATGCCCTCGTTAGCTAAATGAGACTTGTTCATATACTGAAATGCCCTCGTTAGCTAAATGAGACTTGTTCATATACTGAAATGCCCTCGTTAGCTAAATGAGACTTGTTCATATACTGAAATACCCTCGTTAGCTAAATGAGACTTGTTCATATACTGAAATACCCTCGTTAGCTAAATGAGACTTGTTCATATACTGAAATACCCTCGTTAGCTAAATGAGACTTGTTCATATACTGAAATACCCTCGTTAGCTAAATGAGACGTGTTTATGTAGCCCACACTCCTGAATCAAAATTAAAAGTTTGTTTTTAATTCTATTTAACTCAAACTAAGCTTCAGTTGTAAATTACAATGAGTATATAACACATTAAGAACTGCCCTTCCCATGAGAGACTGACCAGGCGAAAGCTATGATCCCTTATTGATGTCACTTGTTAAATCCACTTCAAAAATCAGTGTAGACGAAGGGGAGGAGACGGGGTTAAAGCAGGATTTTTAAGCCTAGAGACAACCGAGAGATGGATTGTGTATATGTACCATTCAGAGGGTGAAATGGGCAAGACAACACATTTAAGTGCCTTTGAACGGGGTATGGTAGTAGGTGCCCAGACGCACCGGTTTGTGTCAAGAACTGCAACGCTGCTGGGTTTTTCACGCTCAACAGTTTCCCGTGTGCATCAAGAACAGTACTCCGCCCAAAGGACATCCGGACAACTTGACAACTGTGGGAGGCATTGGAGGGGGGGTACAAGGTGTTCCTAATGTCTGGTATACTCCGTGTATATCTAAGTGAATGCTGGTGTAACCGGTGTGAAATGGCTAGCTAGTTAGCGGTGGTGCGCGCTTATAGCGTTTCAAATCGGTGACGTCACTCGCTCCGAGACCTTGAAGTAGTTGTTCCCCTTGCTCTGCAAGGGCCGCGGTTTTTGTGGAGTGATGGGTAACGGTGCTTCGAGGGTCCCCTGGTGGTTTCGAGCCCAGGTAGGGGCGAGGAGAGGGACGGAAGCTACACTGTTACTTTTTCCATGTGTCAAAATGAAGATACTCAGGAGGTTTAACCTAGTAGTTTACCGTAACAGCCACTGGCAACCAAGACATGAAAGTGTTGCCTTGCGTACAGACAGAACACTGAAGTGACAACAACGCTATTGAAACTAGTGTTGCTTGTTTTCAGGAACACTATTCTCTTTTTAAATACACTGAACAACAATACAAAACACAACATGTAAAGTGTTGTTGGTCCCATGTTTCATAAACTGAAATAAAAGATCCCAGAAATGTTCCATATGTACAAAAAAAGCTTCTCAAATGTTGTGCACAAATTTGTTTACATCCCTGTTAGTGAGCATTTTATCCTTTGTCAAAATAATCCATCCACCTGACTGACAGGTGTTGCATTTCAAGAGGCCGATTAAACAGCGTGATCATTACACAGGTGCACCTTGTGCTCGGGGGACAAAAAAAAAAATACCACTGCAGTTGTCATACAACACAATGCCACAGATGTCTCAAGTTTTGAGGGAGTGCGCAATTGGCATGCGGACTGCAGGAATGTCCACCAAAGCTTTGAATGTTCATTTCTCTACCATAAGCTGCCTCCAATGTTAATTTAGAGAATTTGGCAGTACATCGAACTGGCCTCACACCACGTGTAACCACACCAGCCCAGGACCTCCACATCCAGCTTCTTCACCTGCGGGATCGTCAGAGGGGTGGGCAGAGGAGTATTTCTGTCTGAAATAAAGCCCTTTTCTGGGTAAAAACTCCTTCTGGATTGGCTGGGCCTGTTTCCCCAGTGAGTCTGCGTGGCTCCCAAGTTGGTGGGCCTATACCCTCCCAGGTCCACCCATGGCTGCGCCCCTGCCCAGTCATGTGAAATCCATAAATTGGATTTTAGATAAGACTCTAAATGTAGTTATTTCAATTGACTGATTTCCTTATATGAACTGTAACACAGGAAAATCTTTGAAATTGTTGCATGTTGAGTTTATATTTTTAATCAGTATACATTTAAGTTTTGTAAATATCCCAAAATATTTTGGCCGACACTAAATTATGGAACGAGGGCAGATCAATAAACTGGTGGTATTCAAACATAGAAACTGATATCCATAATAGGATATTATTGCTCTACTAACATAGATAGGATACAATGTAACTCCAACACCATTACATACAGTCAGTCTCTTGTAAAACGAAGGAAACTGTTAAACACAACTTTTGAACAAGACCATGCGTTGAAATATATATAATATATTGGTTTTTGGATATTGTGGAATGCGATAAGAAAGGGCTGCAAGATCAAGACAGGCCCGATCAAGACGAGACCCACTTCGAGGTCTAGACCGCTGTCGCCGCCGAGGAAAGTTTCATTCCACCAAGATAAACAGCCAAATATCTTACTTTCATGTAAAAGGAAAACAGCAACTTAAAAATCATCATTTTTTTCATTGTAACTTCATACAATCTAACGTCAGACAAGGGTATGTATGTTTTACAGACTTGGCTACAACACATTTTAGTCCATGTAGAAATCGATAGTTGCATTCATAAATTAGAATATAGTTTCCCCCCATGAACCTACCTCCTTGTCATTATGATGATCGCCGGACATCGTGAGTCGGCCTACCGTAGTCGAGATCTGAAAGAAATATGTGAATCAAACAAGTAACCCAGCCGAAAACTAAACTTCGGACTTCCTCGACTTGGACGTCAGGGGCACTGTGGATCCCTTCTTAAGCAGCAAGCAGCATTCATTCCCTGCATTCCTCTTTAGCAGCGTCCTACTGTAACGTCAGCAAGTCACATGGGGGGGTGGGGATCCCTGCCCTTCGTCTGTGCTCTCCTATGGGAGAGGTGGTGCGCCGGAGACTCTAACTGTTGCATTTCCCTAACATTCTCTATTTCCCATATATTCTGAAATATATAAAGGCGACTAAAAATAAGCAATCAATTGCCCCACATGACCCTAAAATGATCACTCGTCTGATTATGCAGAAAGGTTTAATTTTCCACGGACACTTTTGAAAATAGAAAATAATTTATTGTATTGTATTCTAATTATATTATATTCTGATAGTATGCTCTATTCAATAATAACAAATAGAAAAAGTGTATACATAATAGCCTAATTAGGCAAGAAGAAAACGTTTAGTTCAGATACCGGTTAGGAAATAGGAGTGCATTTCTAGGTTTCTCCAGCAGATAGAGACACATCCTAATAAACCAAAAGTTGGAAGTTCGTATGGCAGGCCAGGCAAGTTGAAAGTGAGCAATCATGAATCATCACAGTCCTTATTCATTGTTCTATTAGCTGACAACCGTTCATGAAAAGTTGGGTTAGTTGCATGTTCTGCCTGAGTCAGATATATCCATCATCATAAGCGCTTCTCTCTCTCAGCTCAATTAATTGATAGCCAGCAAGATAACAAGCAATAATATAACGGTATTTAAGTGGCTAGCTACACTTCATTTTTTTTTTTTTTTTGTTGTGAAAGATGGCTGATTCAGATTTCGGGTTCCCATCTGACAACGGAGTGCTGCCTGTCGAGGTGGACCCAGCTGCAGCTTTCTTAGCCCAGCAAGAAAGCGAAATAGCGGTGATAGAGAATGACGACGAAGGAGCTTTGGAGGGATCCGCTGAGTTCCCCGAACAACCGCCGACAGCTGATTCACCTGCTCCTGTCGAATATGGTAAGTTGCTAACTAGATGCTAAGTTAGCATGTTAGCTAAAACTAACTCCCAAGATACAAGTACATACAACGGAGACAACATTTAAACTTGTATTAGTACTATAGTTAGATAACCAAACAACTAGTTAGTTAGCTAAATTAGCCTGACTTTTAGTTAGCTAATTGACAGCTGTCAATGTAAACAGTAACGTTACTTTAGTTGGTGCGGCACACTAACGTTACACCCTGAGTGGAATGATGTCGTCTAAATGATGACTAAAGATGTGTCACTTGTCTGAATGTGAGTGTGTAATGTCTTGAAGCTATCCTCAGGTCAAATTAGGTTAGGTGGTGGTGAGAAACTAGTTTACCTTACTGCCCAAACAAGTGTTAATGCATTACGGTGTCACTAGCTATCCACCCCTCGAAAGCAAATTGACTTTAGCTAACGTAGGTTAGAATAACGCTAAGCATATCATGTACGGTTCTTTTTAAAGTCGTTTGTTGTTTCGTCTGTCAGATGCCGGATTTGCAGACGCTTCAGCAGCCACGGTAAACGGAAACATGTTTGTGCTGGTAAGAGAGGAACACTTCTAATGAGAATTATTTTTTTTGTTAATTATGTACTTGGACATGTTATTGCAGGTTAGTTTTGTAAGAGAGGCTGTGGCCAAATGCATTCTCTATGGTAAGTCCATTGGCCAAGGAAGCATGAAAATAAACTTTCTTGGGTAACGTAAAGACCAACTGCCCGTAAAAAAAATATATATATTTTAGAAAACAGCCTATGAGTCCAAATAACTGTCAAAATTGACAACAGTGTAAATAGGATAATTTTGGTCAAAATCAGTGTCACCCATAACAGTGTTTTGTACCTCACAACATAATGTCAATTAAGGTTGGGTTTGTTTCAATCGTGCCCACAGCAGGCAGCACACAAGTAATCATTACTGACTCCATCATAATGCCGTGGTAAATGTGGTTTCACTTTGGATATCCCAATGGGGCTAGTTAGGGATAATCTGTAAACTACACAATGTAGGCTACATGTAAAAATTCCAATACTTAAAAAAACCTCAAAACAACTATAAAATCATATACAGATATTGAAAGCATTTAATGAGAACTAAAAGGTGTGAAACATTAATATTGTCTCATTTACATTGTGTAATTTATTGTTAAACCAACTTTGCCACGGTTGCACACCAAGGCTGAAGCTTATTGGTAAAAAATAATTTGTCTAACTCTTCCCACCTGCAAACACGCACACAAGACATCCACATCAAACCACACCCCGAAACCAACTCCCCTCTGAATGGTCATACCTGTTGGTATTTCTTAATGAGTCAAATCTAAAATGAGGCCAAATCAGGAAGTTCAGCTTCCCTTTTAAGGATTTATGCATTTGTTCCTCAGTGTCCAGCTGTTACTATTGAATGACCTGGTTGTCCTCATGCCTTATTAGTGCTGAGCGATTTAATGCTTTTTGAGGTCGGTTAGATTATTTAAAAAATGATCACAGATTTAAGTTTCAATTAAAAAAAAATTGGGGGGGGGACAATAAAAGCATTATGTGAGTTGAATGCTGTAACAACACAGAATAAAATTTTCATTAAAGTCCCATGATTGTAGTGACTAATGCTTGTCACTTATTAACCATCATTTATTCAATGATTTTGTTTCACTCCCAAGTCATCGTCTCATCTCTAGAGAGCTGCTGTCTGACAAAATCACTATTTTGGTATTTCTTCAAAGTAAATAAGTCATAGGCCTATTTAATTAACTGCTGAATACCAACTATCAATCACTTAAATCGTGTGTTTTCAGGCTCGCGAAGCAATTGCTTTCTATCCCCCTCGATTGTGCGTTCTCTCTCTTTGTCTGCGCTGCACAGACCGGACAAGTTTAAGCGGGCGCGCAGTGGATTATGGTCATTGTAGTTAATTACCAAGTTGTCTGCACTAAACTGTGTTGAATATTGGTCTGTTGGAAACTACAAATCCATACTACAATCGCACAGTTCAGATTTATCTCTACAGAAACTGCACATCGAGCTCACAGATAGAAATGTTACAAAATGGAATTCTAATATTTGAAACGACGTCGGTCAATTAGTTGTTTAATAACCGGAAGAAAATAAATAAATACATTTTGGTTAATCGCTCGGCACTATGCCTTATGTCTAGCCTGCAGGCACCGCAAGCTAGGATACATCAGTTCATAATGGGCTAGTCTATGCCTGGTCTTATGGCTGCATTTACACGGGCAACCCAATTCTGATTTTATTTTTCCACTAATTGGTCTTTTGACCTATCAGATCAGGTCTTTTGCCAATAATTAGGCTGCCTTTGTAAACACAGCTTATGACTGGTGGTCCTTATGCCTGGTCCTGGTTCTTCTCCCCCCAGGAGTCCAACGGTCCATCGGACAGCTATGCGGCCATCGCCCAGGTGGACTCTCTGCGAGCAGAGCCTGAGAGCCTGCGTAAGTGGAGGGAGGAGCAGAAGGCACGGCTGGAGCAACTAGGTAAGTAAACAACAGAGGCTAAGGTATGGCCCGAATGGCACTCTGTTCCCTATATAGTGCACTACTTTTAGCCAGGGTCCATAGGGCTCTGGTCAAAAGTAGTGCACTATGTAGGGAATAGGGTGCCAGTTTGGACACACACAGCTACTTCAGACTAACATACTACTACCACTGCGATACATGCAGCATCTACTACTGACTTCTCAGTCAGTATTTTGTCCAGTCAATGTACACACTGACGAAGGTTGACACCTAAATGTCACATTTTTTCCCCTGCCTGCTTAAAAAGCGAAATAAAAGGCCGACAAATATTAAGTTGAATAGTCTGTCTATTTCTGTGTGAACCACCCTTCATTTGGGTTCCACTCAGTGTCATGTCCTGTATGGTATGCTTGAGGTGGTCTTGTTCTTGCTGTATTGACTCTGTAGTTAATCTCCTGAGAAAAGAGCATCATCTTCTGTTGCTCATACAATGCATTGTGGACTAAAATGTTTCATCCTGGGTGGGTATTCATTAGTGCACACTGTAGCAAAACATTTTGCAACGGAACATGAAAACAAGCAATTCTTATTGGACAAATTCAGGTAGTCCTGCCCATTTCCGCCTGTTTGCTTCCGTTTTGTTCCTACTGAATACTACCCTTGGTATTGTGCAGATTCTGTATTGATTATTACCATCCCCATCTTTCCCTGTGTGTATGTGAACCCTGAAGACTCTGCGTCCAAGGCTGCGGAGGCTGAGTGGAAAGAGAAGGCCAAGAAAGAGCTGGAGGACTGGCATGTGCACCAGAAGGAACAGATGGAGAAAAACAAGGCCAACAACAAGTTAGTTCCTACCTAACTCTGTTCACTTCCTACATGGTTCCCTCAACTAACATAACAGGAAATACAAGTATAACAATATACTAAATATATATTAGGCTAAATATGCATCTAATGAATCTGAATTAATAGTTATCAGAATCTAAGATCAACAATGTTATAAGAATGTGTGTTTCTGTGGTTATTTCCTTGTTATTTCGTGACATCAGATCAGGAAATGGGATATATAAGCTTAGGCTTACAGACTTCCAATAGACTGTCACACAAAATTGACGTTATTCATGTACCTAAAAAAATATATACAATAATGTGGACAGGATTTCCTGGTTAAATATCCTCAACAGAGTGTAAACTTGTAACTGTGAGCTGACCTCTGCCCCCAGGGCTCCAATGTTTTGTTGGGCCTTCTTTTTGTAACAGCCAGATATTGTTCATTATTTAGGGTATGTCACCAAGCTGAAATGTTGTTGTAATAGATCTGAACTGGCATAAACTAAGGAAAGTGGATGCATTTCTCAACCTTATTTATTTGAGCTAATGAAATAACTAAATGACACGTAACTTCTCATTTGCGTATGTATTGATTTATCAAAGTTGATTTAACTATGAACTAATGTTTAACTATTTTAACGCCGTGTGTTATCCTACATTTACAGTGCTTTCGGGAAGTATTCAGACCTCTAGACTTTTTCCACATTTTGTTATGTTACAGCTTTATTCTAAAATGGATTAAATTGTAGTTTTTCCTCAATCTACACACAATACCCCATAATTACAAAAGCAAAAACAGGTTTTTAGATTTTTTTTTTGCAAATGTATAAAAAATAAAGTACAGAAATATATCATTTACATAAGTATTCAGACACTTTACTCAGTACTTTAAGCACCTTTGGCAGCGATATTATTATTATATATATATCTGTATTTGGGGAGTTTCTCCCATTCTTCTCTACAGATCCTCTCAAGCTCTGTCAGGTTAGATGGGGAGCGTCGCTGCACAGCTATTTTCAGGTCTCTCTAGAGATGTTCGATGGGGTTCAAGTCCGGGCTCTGGTTGGGCTACTCAAGGACATTCAGAGACTTGTCCCGAAGCCACTCCTGCGTTGTCTTGGCTGTGTGCTTAGGGTCGTTGTCCTGTTGGAAGGTGAACCTTCACCCTAGTCTGGAGGTCCTGAGTGCTCTGGAGCAGGTTTTCATCAAGGATTTCTCTGTACTTTGCGCTGTACTTTGCCTATATCCTGACTAGTCTCCCTGTTGCTGAAGAACATCCCCAAGGCATGATGCTGCCACCACCATGCTTCACTGTAGGGATGGTGCCAGGTTTCCTCCAGACGTGACGCACGACATTCTGGCCAAAGAGTTCAATCTTGGTTTCATCAGACCAGAGAATCTGACCAAGGCCCTTCTCTCCCGTCTTGGTGGTTCCAAACTTCTTCCATTAAATATATATACACTGCTCAAAAAAATAAAGGAACACTTAAACAACACAATGTAACTCCAAGTCAATCACACTTCTGTGAAATCAAACTGTCCACTTAGGAAGCAACACTGATTGACAATAAATTTCACATGCTGTTGTGCAAATGGAATAGACAAAAGGTGGAAATTATAGGCAATTAGCAAGACACCCCCAATAAAGGAGTGGTTCTGCAGGTGGTGACCACAGACCACTTCTCTGTTCCTATGCTTCCTGGCTGATGTTTTGGTCACTTTTGAATGCTGGCGGTGCTTTCACTCTAGTGGTAGCATGAGACGGAGTCTACAACCCACACAAGTGGCTCAGGTAGTGCAGCTCATCCAGGATGGCACATCAATGCGAGCTGTGGCAAGAAGGTTTGCTGTGTCTGTCAGCGTAGTGTCCAGAGCATGGAGGCGCTACCAGGAGACAGGCCAGTACATCAGGAGACGTGGAGGAGGCCGTAGGAGGGCAACAACCCAGCAGCAGGACCGCTACCTCCGCCTTTGTGCAAGGAGGAGCACTGCCAGAGCCCTGCAAAATGACCTCCAGCAGGCCACAAATGTGCAGCCAGGATATAGCAAACCAGAGCACTAAGATGATCCCTATTGAGAGGAGAGACGCTAGCACTGTGTCCAGGACAACACAGCCAGGATATAGCAAACAAAACACGTTGTGTCCCAAATGGCACCTTGTTCACTATATAGTGTACGACTCTAAGGCCCATAGGGCTCTGGTCAAAAGTAGTGCACTAAATAAACTTCAGTTAGTGCTAAATACGGCTGCTAGAATCCTGACTAGAACCAAGAAATTTGATCATATTACTCCAGTGCTAGCTTCCCTACACTGGCTTCCTGTTAAGGCAAGGGCTGATTTCAAGGTTTTACTGTTAACCTATAAAGCGTTACATGGGCTTGCTCCTACCTATCTTTCCGAGTTGGTCCTGCCGTACATACCTACACATACGCTACGGTCACAAGACGCAGGCCTCCTAATTGTCCCTAGAATTTCTAAGCAAACAGCTGGAGGCAGGGCTTTCTCCTATAGATCTCCATTTTTATGGAACGGTCTGCCTACCCATGTGAGAGATGCAGACTCGGTCTCAACCTTTAAGTCTTTACTGAAGACTTATCTCTTCAGTGGGTCATATGATTGAGTGTAGTCTGGCCCAGGAGTGTGAAGGTGAACGGAAAGGCTCTGGAGCAACGAACCGCCCTTGCTGTCTCTGCCTGGCCGATTCCCCTCTCTCCACTGGGATTCTCTGCCTCTAACCCTATTACAGGGGCTGAGTCACTGGCTTACTGGTGCTCTTTCATGCCGTCCCTAGGAGGGGTGCGTCACTTGAGTGGGTTGAGTTACTGACGTGATCTTCCTGTCTGGGTTGGCGCCCCCCCTTGGTTTGTGCTGTGGTGGAGATCTTTGTGGGCTATACTCGGCCTTGTCTCAGGATTGTAAGTTGGTGGTTGAAGATATCCCTCTAGTGGTGCGGGGGCTGTGCTTTGGCAAAGTGGGTGGGGTTATATCCTTCCTGTTTGGCCCTGTCCGGGGGTATCATCGGATGGGGCCACAGTGTCTCCTGACCCCTCCTGTCTCAGCCTCCAGTATTTATGCTGCAGTAGTTTGTGTCGGGGGCTAGGGTCAGTTGGTTATATCTGGAGTATTTATTATTTGACCATGCTTGTCACTTATGAACATTTTGAACATCTTGGCCATGTTCTGTTATAATCTCCACCCGGCACAGCCAGAAGAGGACTGGCCACCCCTCATAGCCTGGTTCCTCTCTAGGTTTCTTCCTAGGTTTTGGCCTTTCTAGGGAGTTTTTCCTAGCCACCGTGCTTCTACACCTGCATTGCTTGCTGTTTGGGGTTTTAGGCTGGGTTTCTGTACAGCACTTCGAGATATTAGCTGATGTACGAAGGGCTATATAAAATAAACTTGATTTGATTTGAATTGAATTATTGTCCTATACACAGTGTACAAAACATTAAGATCACCTTCCTAATATTGAGTTGCACCCCCTTTTGCCCTCAGAACAGCCTCGATTTGTCGGGGCATGGATTCTAGGTGTCGAAAGCATTCCACAGGGATGCTGGCCCATGTTGACTACAATGCTTCCAACAGTGGGGTCAAGTTGGCTGGTAGTGGACCTCCTGAATAGCTCGTTCCATCTCATCCCACAGATGCTCAATTAGATTGATCTCTGGTGACTGGGCAGGTCACTGCAGTAAGCTGAATTCACTGTCATGTTGGTGGAACCATTCCTGGACAATCCTAACCTTGTGGTATTATCTGGCTGAAAAAAATCTATTTTGCAGATGGATACACTGCTGCCAATGAAGGGATGCACCTGATTGGCAATAATGTTCAGATATCTTGTGCCATTCAAATGGTGCTCCACTTTTATCAAGGGGCCCAGTGTGTGCCATGAAAACACAGCCCTCACCACCCGCCTGCAATGCTGACATGCTGCTTGATGGATGCATGTACTCGTGGTTCTATCTAGAGCGGAGCCCTCCCGTCATTTTGAAACAGCGGGAACCAGGATTCTTCAAAACCAGGCCATGTTTTTCCCAATTCTCCAGTGTTTTCGTTCCCTAGCCCGCTGCAACCTCAGTTTCTCTGTAAGGTCGTTGGTTGCTGTACCCTGTTTGTTTCAAGGTATGACGACCTCTCCATTATTTGTATGGGTCTTTGGGAGTCAATGTTGTACTGGACTGTCTGTTGACTGTTGACTGTCTGACTGTCTGTTGCTCTGCACAATTCATGTCAGCCTCATTTTGTCCTCTTTCATCGATGACCTGTTTTCCACCACTGGCCTTGCTTTTGGCTGGATGTCCTTTGGGAGATGGACCATTCGTGATAGACACGGGAAACTATTGAGCGTGGAAAAACCCAGCAGTGTTGCAATTTCTTGACACAAACCGCTGCACCTGGCACCTACTACCATACCCCGTTCAAAGGCACTTCAATCTTTTTTTTTCTTGCCCATTCACCATCTGAATGGCACACATACACCATCTCAAGATTTACATGTTCTTCTTTAACCGGTCTCCTCCCCTTCATTTACACTGATTTGAAGGGGATTTAACAGGTGACATCAATAAGGGGGTCATAGCTTCCACCTGGATTCCACCTTGATCAGTCTACAATGTTCATCTGATGGAACTTCCTCTCTTGAATCTTGTTCGTTCTCTCGTCTCCTGTCACTTGTTTCCTGTGCTAACAACTCCTAACTCTGTCTGTTGTGTGACACTGACCTGTCTCTTTCTCTCTTTCTCTCTCTTGCACACTAGGATTGTTGATGAGACTTTCTACAAACAGCCCAACTCTGAAGTGCTAGGCTTTGTGTAGGCTTTACAACTCTTCTGCTTTTGGTGTAGTATTGTCTTGGCATTCTCCCCTTTTTTTGTCATTACTTTGTTTGCATGTTCCAACTGTGAAACAAACCAGTGAATAACACGACGTGAGGGCTCAGTTGGGTCACATGACGTGAGGGCTCAGTTGGGTCACATGACGTGAGGGCTCAGTTGGGTCACATGACGTGAGGGCTCAGTTGGGTCACATGACGTGAGGGCTCAGTTGGGTCACATGACGTGAGGGCTCAGTTGGGTCACATGACGTGAGGGCTCAGTTGGGTCACATGACGTGAGGGCTCAGTTGGGTCACATGACGTGAGGGCTCAGTTGGGTCACATGACGTGAGGGCTCAGTTGGGTCTTGGAGGGACTCTTATTTGACTGTCCATTTACATTTACATTTAAGTCATTTAGCAGACGCTCTTATCCAGAGCGACTTACAAATTGGTGCATTCACCTTATGATATCCAGTGGAACAGCCACTTTACAATAGTGCATCTAAATCTTTTAAGGGGGGGGAGGGGGGTTAGAAGGATTAAATCACAACAGTGTTCATCAAAATTCATCCAAATTATTTCAGTTGTGATCATTTGCCAGAAATGCATGTAGCCTTTTTTCAATACCGTGTGTGTGTCAGTTTTAGTCAACTGTACATACAAATGGTGTATGTCTACAAACAGCCCAACTCTGAAGTACGAAGTGATTGTGGAGCTGTGAGTCTGTGACATGGACAGATTAAAGTATGGCATGTCAGTGGTGCTAATCTCTATGGGACGGTTTTCCTGACTCAGATTAAAGTCCTGGAATAAAATGTCATTCTCCATTGAGCATTGTAAATGTATTAGTCCAGGACCAGGCTTAATCTGTGTCCGGAGAAACCGTTCCTCAAACACCTCATCCATATCTCCCTTCCCCTTCCTTCCCCCCTCCAGGGCATCTGAAGAGGCCTTCCTGTCCGAGGCTGACGGTGACAGCCCAGGGACGGAGTGGGAGAGAGTGGCCCGTCTCTGTGACTTCAACCCCAAGACCAACAAGACAGCCAAGGATGTGTCCCGGATGCGCTCGGTCCTCATAGCCCTCAAACAGACACCTCTGGTGCGCTAGTACGGCCAATGGAACAGAGGAGTGGCGGTGATGGTTCCGGTTTCCCTTCTTTAAAAACGCCCGCTCTTCAGTTATGAACTCTGTTTGCATTTAGGCAGAATGTGTACTAGCCTCATCATATGTCTTCTTTTGGTGGAGGGTTCTTTTATGTTCAGACCCTCCTCTTTTCCTCTGTCTCGGCGTAGTGTCCCTCTTTTCCGCTATGTCTCGGCGTAGTGTCCCTCTTTTCCGCTATGTCTCGGCGTAGTGTCCCTCTTTTCCGCTATGTCTCGGCGTAGTGTCCCTCTTTTCCGCTATGTCTCGGCGTAGTGTCCCTCTTTTCCGCTATGTCTCGGCGTAGTGTCCCTCTTTTCCGCTATGTCTCGGCGTAGTGTCCCTCTTTTCCGCTATGTCTCGGCGTAGTGTCCCTCTTTTCCGCTATGTCTCGGCGTAGTGTCCCTCTTTTCCGCTATGTCTCGGCGTAGTGTCCCTCTTTTCCGCTATGTCTCGGCGTAGTGTCCCTCTTTTCCGCTATGTCTCGGCGTAGTGTCCCTCTTTTCCGCTATGTCTCGGCGTAGTGTCCCTCTTTTCCGCTATGTCTCGGCGTAGTGTCCCTCTTTTCCGCTATGTCTCGGCGTAGTGTCCCTCTTTTCCGCTATGTCTCGGCGTAGTGTCCCTCTTTTCCGCTATGTCTCGGCGTAGTGTCCCTCTTTTCCGCTATGTCTCGGCGTAGTGTCCCTCTTTTCCGCTATGTCTCGGCGTAGTGTCCCTCTTTTCCGCTATGTCTCGGCGTAGTGTCCCTCTTTTCCGCTATGTCTCGGCGTAGTGTCCCTCTTTTCCGCTATGTCTCGGCGTAGTGTCCCTCTTTTCCGCTATGTCTCGGCGTAGTGTCCCTCTTTTCCGCTATGTCTCGGCGTAGTGTCCCTCTTTTCCGCTATGTCTCGGCGTAGTGTCCCTCTTTTCCGCTATGTCTCGGCGTAGTGTCCCTCTTTTCCGCTATGTCTCGGCGTAGTGTCCCTCTTTTCCGCTATGTCTCGGCGTAGTGTCCCTCTTTTCCGCTATGTCTCGGCGTAGTGTCCCTCTTTTCCGCTATGTCTCGGCGTAGTGTCCCTCTTTTCCGCTATGTCTCGGCGTAGTGTCCCTCTTTTCCGCTATGTCTCGGCGTAGTGTCCCTCTTTTCCGCTATGTCTCGGCGTAGTGTCCCTCTTTTCCGCTATGTCTCGGCGTAGTGTCCCTCTTTTCCGCTATGTCTCGGCGTAGTGTCCCTCTTTTCCGCTATGTCTCGGCGTAGTGTCCCTCTTTTCCGCTATGTCTCGGCGTAGTGTCCCTCTTTTCCGCTATGTCTCGGCGTAGTGTCCCTCTTTTCCGCTATGTCTCGGCGTAGTGTCCCTCTTTTCCGCTATGTCTCGGCGTAGTGTCCCTCTTTTCCGCTATGTCTCGGCGTAGTGTCCCTCTTTTCCGCTATGTCTCGGCGTAGTGTCCCTCTTTTCCGCTATGTCTCGGCGTAGTGTCCCTCCTGTGTTTCTAACTGTGGAGGAAAGGTATTTTGTCTCTCCCACCATCTTTCCTTATTCTGATGTAATGTATCCAGTGGAAATATAAGTCACGACCTTTAACATGGAGTGTTCTGACTGCTCTCTCTCCTTTTTAACTTCCCTCAGCAATGCTACATTACTGACGCTAAGAAAAATATTGTTACTGTAAATACTTCATTAAACTCTTTCCCTCTCCTAAACTACAGAGTGCATTGGGTCAGACACCTCTCTCTCTCTTAAGCATGATGCCTCTCCCAATAAGTATTTTTTTGTAATTTTATAAAATACCAGATTAGTTTAATCTCCACTGTAATTTGTATTTTATTTCATATGTAAAGGTCTAACGTAGCCAGTCCTGTTCAGAAACTACATTAGGAGTAGATTGTAAACCACCTCTGCCTGTTTTTATTAAGAATTGATTGACATTCATTCACTGTTGAATGATATTCCTAATTGATTATTTAACGGTAGCTAATAGACATTTGAGATGCTATGAGCTTGTGGCCTTGTTGAACTTTAAACTCCTTACACCTGTTAGGGTTTGTGCTTTTGGCCAGATGAATTTCCTTCCCAAGCTAGACTACTTATAGCCTGGTTTCAGATCTGTTTTGTGCAGTCTTGCCAAATGTGACAATGAACCTTTTTTTTTTAAATTTATATACATATGTTCTATGCAATAACCATAGGAGTCGGCAGGACAGCACAAACAGATCTGGGACCAGGCTAGACAATGTAGTCTGTTCCAACAAATAAGTGTCTTCACATCCAACGAATCATTCTGAGGTAGATCCTCATTAAGCATCAGAAGAATTCACATACCAAGGGGGCTTGTTGTGCCATTTGTTTTTAGGCTGTGGATCCTTGGGGAACCGCCCCGTACCCCTGGATAGATCCACATCATGTCCAACACATGTGCCCAAAGTAGGAGGTAGAGACACAAGTGGTCACCCTCTCTTCACTTTTGTCAATCGTGAAGGATAATTCCTCCAAGTTTTACCAGTGAGACGTCTACGCAGCATCTGCACACCAACCATTTGATCTGGATCAGTTTCAGGGGATATACCTTTTTAGATCTTAGTTATGTGGTGTTTTGAATGACGCAGTGAGTGAATTTTGGAGCAGAAGGTGTTAATAAAACGTTTTATTTCAATCAAAGCACTTTGTCTAGTAGCACACGAGTTATGGCTGCATGAGAGAGAGATGCAACCATTCAAACAATGGAAATCAGGTGTTTTTTTTGCCTTAAAGTAACATACTATTATATTGGTTTCTGTTCTGTATAATATCATGTGATCTTCCAAACTTTGATTCAGCTTTAACTGATAACCATTCATCAGAGTAGCCTGCAGAGACTGGAAGTAGAGAATCCCCCACGTGTGCAGAACCTTTTAACCCTGGGAAGAAAAGTCCCATCTACAGCCACGCTGTTTTAAAGAGTCCTCATATCATGGACAAATGAAACAAGAAATCTAGAATGACATGTTTTAAACAGTTGGTTGAACGCTAGTCCGTTGAGTCATATTTTCAAACACTTTCCCCTTCATTTAAACTGCGTTGCCTCAAATCTGTGATCAACTGTTGTCTATTGGGACATTATCACAGAGGAGAATGTTACACAGGAACTGAAACTCTTCAATAAAAATGATCTCAAATCTGTCTGTTTTGGTATTGTCCATTTTCTTTTATCAAGCAAAGGGTTTGTGTGAGCATTAAATAAGACTGTGTACGATACACAGCGGGTACTTGGGGAGAACATGAGTATTTTAACAATAAGCCCATGAAGGGGTACTCTGGGCAGAGAAATGTTCTTGGTGGTACAGTGACCAAAACAGGTTGAGAACTGCTGGACTAACGCTAAAAAAGACCCGAGCTGTTCCTCTGCCTCCCTTACAAGAGCCCCCATACTGCCAGGTCATCTTCACCAGTCCCTATAACATCCCTTATATTGGTCCTAAGAGCCAGATGCGCCATCTTTCTCTCAAGTATTATAGCACAGAAACAATTCACTTATATATCTTTATAAAAAGGGACAGGTGTGAGGATACATTGCTAGTACAGCCAAAGTGGGGGGACCAACAATATAGTGCTAAAAAAAAAGGTGGTCAGAGTCTTGGAATAATTCTCTGTATTATACAGAGGTGGATCTCACTGACAGATAAGTGGGTCGGCTGGCCCATTTACTCCAACCCAGAGAGATATTTTTCTACATATGTGCTTGGCTGCATTGCACGTCATTTATATTGTTACACAATGATGTTTTAAACTCAAGGCAGTCAGTGCCCTGCTTGCTTTGCCATCTCCAGGACAGGGTCTACATTTCATTTGACCAACCCAAAGCACAGTTAAGGAAGTCCAGAAAAAAGGACAGCCTTTTAAATATCTGTTTTTCCATTAGTCTTTCTACACATTCAAACAACACATTTCATTCACCACCACAAGGTGGGACTACCTGAACTCGTCTAATAAAGAAACCCCTTGTTTTATTTTTTTTCCCATTGCAAAAAGTTTTGCAGTAAATGAACACAGCCCTGACGCTGCTCAGTCTTTCCTCAGAGCTGTGGTGAACACGCCGAAGATAACAGCGACTACAGTGAAGCCTTGTGCGAAGATACGTCCTCTCATCAGGAGCTGGGACTGCCGGGTCTTGCCTTGTTTGAAGGCTCGGAGACCGTACATCAACGCTCCAGCTGTACCGAGACAACCTGGAGAGAAGACGCAGAATACAGATTTTATTTAAAAAAGCAAACATTTAGGTTTTCCATAACCACTCTTAAAATGGATGTGAAAGGAGGCTCATTCAGTAGTTTCCATTTGGTATCAAAGTGCTCCTAATTCTTCTCTGTTTTGTTTTGGAAAAACCTAAAAGGTGTACAATCATAGTACTTTAAAAAAAAAACAGGCACCCTGACCAGTGTAAATCTTAAGACATTTTAGGCCTGACTGTGTGTAATGGGTTTTGTTTTTAATTCAGATTGTGTATGCAATTCATCCTGTAACCACAGGGGAATGAACAGCTATAGAGAGAGCGCAGGCCCAATGTGATGTAGTGTCCGATGTTATATTCACATAAAATGTTCAATCCCTAACTATGTTCAACAGACAGTCTGGCCACTGGTCTACCTGTGTAGTCTAGCACCCAGGGTATGACCCATTGAGGGCACTAGTTTACCATTATAATACATGTTTATAATGAAACTCCTTGACAAAAAGGCATTATGGGCCCTGTAATGTTTCATAATGGGGCTTGGAACACTCGGCTATGTTCCAATCAAATGACCTTTCAGTGTACCTTATGGGTTCCACAAGGACACTGTGCATGACACATCTTCTAAAAACTGTAGCTGGCTGTACCAAATTAAGTTGATTGTATTCTATTCTCTACTGTAGCTAACTAGCAAACTTGTTAGCTAACTAGCTACAAACCAGTTGTCTGTCTTGGTCGTAAGACGCACATGGATGACCAAATGACTGTCTAGTCAATGCATGAATAATCTAATTTATTAATAGTATGCATTGAAGCCGACTAGGTACAGCAGTGGACACTTTTCCCTAGTTACTCATTACGCAACTCACCTATAGGGACGAACGGGTTCTCCTTCGACTTCCTCATAAACTTCTCCTGGAACGTCTCTTCTCTGGGTCGCGATAGAGGTGTAAATCCTTCTATAACGGGGGGCTTGGATATGTCGAGCATTGGTTGTTGGGTCGTTGTCGGTGACTGTTCAGAGACAAACGGGGTAGCGGCAGCTGCCATGCCTCCAGAGTGTGTGTTCACGAAGCTACGGTTGCTAGCTACAGAGGAAGGGAATGAATGGTTTGGAACAAAGACGTTGAAAATATGAGAGATGACCTAATGAGAGAGCTTCCGTAAATATCACATCACATATTTGACCAAGTGTTGCAACGTGTTGGAAACTTGAAAGCATTGTCAACTATACTGAACAAAAATATAAACGCTACAATTTCAAAGATTTTACTGAGTTACAGTTCATATAAGGAAATCAGTTAAATTGAAAGAAATGAATGAGGCCCTAATCTATGGATTTCACATTACTGTACTGGGGTGCAGCCAAGGGTGAGGCCTGGGTGGGCACTGGGGGAGCCAGGCCCAGCCAATCAGAATGAGTTTTTTCCCCACAAAAGGCATTTATTACAGACAGAAATACTTCTCAGTATCCCTCCTCAGACGATCCCGCAGGTGAAGATGCCGGATGTGGAGGTCCTGGGCTTGCGTGGTTACAGGTGTTCTGCGGTTATTAGACTGGTTGGACGTGCTGCTAAATTCTTAAAACGATGTTGGAGGCAGCTATTGGTAGAGAAATTAACAATTTTTTTTCGCAACAGCTCTGGTGGACATTCCTGCAGTCAGAATGCCAATTGTACGGTCCCTCAAAACTTGAGACATCTGTGGCATTGTGTTGTGTGACAAAACTGCACATTTTAGAGTGGCCTTTTATTGTCCCCGGCACAAGGTGCACCTGTGTAATGACCATGCTGTTTAATCAGCTTATTGATATGCCACACCTGTCAGGTGGATGGATTATCTTGGCAAAGGACAAATGCTCACTAACAAGGATGTAAACAATTTGATGGAAATACGCGTTTTGTGAGTATGGAACATTTCTGGGATCTTTTATTTCAGCTCATGAAACATGGGACCAACACTTTACATGTTACTTTCATATTTTTGTTCAGTGTATATATATTGTAACCACACTGTACATCGATTTGATAGGGACATTGATCATGAACAATCCGATACATTTTATCCGACAGATTGTAGTACTCCTAAATGGTAGGTGGCAGTAGAGGTTTGCATTTGGTCACTGCTACATCGCCAAACAGCGTTTTACGTATTGGTCAAAGATTATCTTTTATATTGGCAAGATTGTTGAGTGACAATGGAAATACATGTCCTCAAAGATGGAAGGCAGGCTGGAGGAGGTGAGATCAGGTGGGAACAGTGTAGCCAATGAGAGGGCAGATACACCAAAATTCCATTGAATTATTCAATGGATGTTTTTGTGCACAAAGTGATGACTAAAGTGTCTTTATAAGGAAGGCCGGGGTTTGAGAAATCAATGAGAGAAGTGAAACATTCTACCTTTTTCTGTTTATTTCCCCGAAATCCACAACCTAGATTTGAGACAATGTCTTAAGTAGTTGAACATGTTATTACTCCAAACCTTGTGAAAGTGACAAACTGAGGCGTTTTTTCATTTTCTTAACAAATGTATTTTATATCGAAGGAGTGCCTTTTGATTTAAGGCCTGCACATAAACAATTAGGCGCAAGACGACTGTTAGACCTGATGACCTGTTTCTGCACATGAGCTTAGCTAGCCAACATCGCCATGACATCTCTTACAAGAGTGATCGGGGCATTTGTATTGGAGAAGCAGTTTCTGCTTCATACTCATACTGTACTGTCTTTGCCGGAACCCTGGCCCCTTGTGGTGCGTTCGTAAATTCACTCTGGCTATCTTCTCCGATTTCAGAGCACTCTCATCTGAGTGTGCGACAGGGCAGAATAACTGATGAATTTAGAAACGCTCAACACTCATTGAATATGGCCGGTGTCAGTAAAAGTTGGCAAAAAAAGTGTGATTCAATTGTTGCCAGCAGCACAGTTACAGTCACCAATGCTCTGGATAACATGAAAACAGCCTAACCAGTGCTGTTAGG
Source organism: Salvelinus namaycush (assembly GCF_016432855.1). NCBI lineage: Eukaryota > Metazoa > Chordata > Actinopteri > Salmoniformes > Salmonidae > Salvelinus > Salvelinus namaycush. Next base: position 1,393,434 of record NC_052311.1, read on the forward strand.
GCAAGTAAAATGGTCAGAGTGAGGTGTTCTCTTATTTGTGTCTGGAAGTAGCTAGTAAACTAGCCAACATTAGCCAGTTAGCTTGGGTGCTTGACTGCTGTTGTGAGGTCAGAATGCTTGGCTCAACGCTACTCCTTAGCCAGAGCATCCAGCGAAACGCTCTGAATTTACTAATGAACAATCTGACACTGAGTGCACTCTGGCACTCCAGATTAAATTTACGAACACACCCTTGCTTGGAGAGCATCAAAACTTTGTTGCATCATGGGTAAATTGTGACCAACTGACTGATCTACAAATATTATTTAAGTAGCTATTTCTGATTTAAGGTGATTTGTAAATTAGTCAGTCTTGTCTTTAAAGTCGGCTGCAATGTCAAACGCGCCCCATTATGAAACTTCTATTGATCAAATATAAAGCCTTGTGAAGAAATTATAAAACTTTATTAGAAAACTTTAGTTGACCAAATTCGACACTCTCGTTAACCTCCATACAAAAATTCCTCACTTCGTGATCTTATTTTCCTGGACAGATTTTTGGCAAACTCTCTCGCTTTGCCTCTTCTTCTCTGTCTTGGTAGGGGATTGGCGAGTAGTGACGGGCCGGAAGTTTGACCGAAAGTCTTGTCATTTTACCGAAGATGTTATATAACTAATCCAAGATAGACCAAAGCCTTTCATTTCCAATGGGAGCAAATTAACCATAGTGGGCAGAACAGGCAAGGAGGTGGACAGGGCCAAGCATGAGCTAGCGAGATCCTATTGGGCGTTCTAGCATTTATTTGCATATTTCCGTTAGGGGACGCCTAGTATGAAGCGCGTTTGTGCAATAACTCAATTCGCCCTTGCAGTCCTACTAAGCAACGCTATTTATTTATTTTACTTTGGCAAAGGGTAAAGTCTACAAAACGTAGTCCACTCTGTTTGTTACAGATTGTAGTTTTGGAAACAAAAAACTCTATTGAGATCAAACGTTTCATTGAGGAGAAAATGTGCATAATGACGGCCAAAATACATCTCGTTACATTTTCTCCCACTGTAAGCCACTGAGCTTCCTCTCATCACCATATTTGGTAGTGAGAGGAAACGCCAACCGGATGCTTAATATTTATACATCCGGTGAAATGTCTGACTCATTGTTCTATCTGTGTTTTTACTGACTCGGATATTTTCCACTCGTTTAGTCAAAATAACGAATTTTCCGACTCATTTCATTCGAGTCAGTAAGAGCCAATTTACGCTTGATCCGAAAATGTGGTCGGAGGCACTGGATGGTGTGACGCAATTGAGGCCAAATTGAGCTCTATTCGGCCTTGCCTCTAACATTTTGTAACAATACAGAGGGGCTCTGTAAAGCTCCGCATTGACATGATTGGTTGACAGTAGATGAGGGCCGAAGGTCCTGTATAGACGCAAACTCACTTCCCTCACAACACAGCGCTGTGCAAGAACTATGAATGCTCTGACTTCTGCAGAGCATAAATCACCATAAATGCTGCACAGCCAATGCAGATAACAGATCTGCCATGCAGCGCTTTTCATGCCCAGCGCACTCAGGACCCCTTAACAGTGAACGATGAACTGAAAACTGGAACGAGTTAGGATTCTCCGAGCCTCTCGTTCACAATTTTTTATTTATTAACTAGGCAAGTCAGTTAAGAACAAATTATTATTTACAATGATGGGCCTACCCCAGCCAAACCCTAACGACACTGGGCCAATTGTTCACCGCCCTATGGGAATCCCAATCACGGCCGGTTTGTGATACAGCCTGAAATCGAACCAGGGTCTGTAGTGACGTCTCTAGCATGACGCCGTCATTGTAAATAAGAATTAGTTTTTAACTGACATGCCTAGTTAAATAAAGGTTACACAAATTTAGTTTGTTTATACTGGACCTCCCACCTAACCTCAACCACTCATGTCAATGATGAGCTACACAGAGCTCTCCACATTATTGCAAAATTTGAGAGGTGCACATTGACACCGCATAGAGCTCAATTTGGCCTCATCATGCCTCTGGAGCCTCCGCAATTGCGCCACACCCTCCATACGAAGCTTCCGACCACATTTTCGGATCAAACATAAATTGGCTTTTAGTTCTCGAGTTTGCTGAGCATGTTTTGTTTCTACAAAGCTGTTTCCGTAACATTCAATAATCAATAAATTGCAGTCATTCTTGCACCGTGATCCAATTATCAGTTCTAATCATGTATTTGTCTTCTCTATGTACCATGCTCATTATCAATTTTCCGCGCATATGACAGACAGTTGGTGGTCGGAACAGTCCTCTGGAGCCACTGAGCCAGAGGAGCGTGTATCAATCCTGCTGTAGGAATCATTGCGGCCAGCACTAGCAGGTCAAACGAACAACTAAAACGAACGAGTCACTCAGAAAAACGAATCATGACTCTCGAGTCAGTAAAAAGAGTCGTTCAAAAATAACGAATCTTTCGCGAACTGCACATCACTGTTGGCGAGGTAAGATGGCGGCGCCAGAGGAGCAGGAATTATCTCAGGCGCAGACCGAAAAACTCCTTCAATTTCAGGTAGTCAGCCTTTCTTCAGGTTTAACTAATTTTTATATAACTCCATATTAATCTATGTTTAGATATATGAAGGAAATTGTTTAAAATAAAGCACGCTAAGGGTGTAAAAAACGCTTTTTGACAATATAATTTTGATACCCCTAGCGCCACCGCTAACTTGCTACCGTTCATGTTATATCTAATCTAGCAACACACCAATTATTTTCTATCCTAAATATTGTCTTGCGTTGCTAGTTCGTTCCCGACAATTCCCCCAAAGAAACGCATCAACAAACTTAAATCAGTGTAAGGTGAATTAGAAAGAACATGTTTAACTTGGTTATCTGCAGCACTTGGCTTACTTACGCCAACTAACTAGCTAGGCTAACGACAGTTGGCTAGCTAGCTAGCAGTTTACTTGGTCAGCCAAGCTAACGTTACTTAGCTTTTTAGCTAGAAGATGGTTTGAGAGTGAACATCAGACACAACTGTTATGACACATGACAAGCAATGACTGGTTAATTCTTAGTAAGGCCCCCCCTCTGTCTCATCCAGACCCAAGATGTGGAAATGGCCTGTAGGAAGTAACGTATTGGAATAAATTCGTTGAACCTAACAACTCCGCATCCTCACTGATCAATTGGAGATTGGTCCAGTCTCGTGTACACCCAGTGCTAGATGTGAGAATTCAGATTTTTTTGCATTTGATTTCAGGACTTGACAGGTTTGGAGTCTATGGACCAATGTCGGCGCACATTAGAACAACACAATTGGAACATCGAGGTAAGTACTGTCAACCCCATAATACATGAATGGCTCTTTTTGATGTGGGCCCTGAAGACTACAAAATAGACAGGTTATGATGCACCCAGTGAATCCAATAGTTTATCAGAGGTTGCACTGTTATAAATTAACTACGTGGAGTATATATCGTGACAAATGTTGCCTTAAATATTCTGCATGAGGTCTGTGACAAGGTTTAGTCTTCTTGTGGTGTCCAGGGTGGATAATGTCGTGTGTGTGTTCCCAGGCTGCAGTGCAGGACAGACTGAACGAGCAGGAAGGAGTTCCCAGTGTGTTTAACCCTCCGCCCTCCAGACCGTTACAGGTCAACACAGCAGACCACAGAGTGTATAGCTATATCGTCTCCAGGCCACAACCTAGAGTACGTACACACATTATGTCTCTCATGTTGTTCTTCTCTTTGCTCTTTATATGTCACTGGTAAACTGCAGTAAATTGTTCTTGCATCTCAACTTTAAGGTAGACTCTGCAATATGACATTAGCATACACAGTGGGGCAACCTCCTGCTTACAGAATCAACTCCATAACTGAAATCATCCAGCTGACAGCTGTAGTATTCTCATTGAATCTTTCCACTGTTCTGACCATCATGTCTCATCTGGTCTTTTTCTTTTTCAGGGATTAATAGGATGGAGTTACTACATGATAATGCTACCTTTCAGATTGACATATTACACACTTCTGGACATATTCAGGTAATACAAAGAAACCTTATTTGGCCATCAGTTCCCCTTATAAACATGAGCTGCCTGACGTTCCTATATAAAGGTGAATGATTGGTTCCTCCTCCCCAGGTTTGCCCTGCGGTGGGTCAGGCCAGACCCTCGTGGACGCGTCACAGACCCCGTGGGTGACGTTGTCTCCTTCATCCATAGTTTTGAAGAGAAGTACGGTCGATCGCATCCAGTGTTTTACCAGGGAACATATAGCCAGGTGTGTTACTCAGGTTCCCCAGTTCAATCTCAATGTGAGGTACTAGTACCTGACCATCCATAAGAAGTATGTTAGAACTCAGAAGAACATTCCCCCAAAAAGTTGACACACCCTACGTTTTATTTTATTGAACAACCGACTAAATGGTTTTAAGAAAGCGGATGTTCCAGAATCCATATAGGTTCTACATGGATTGAATCCATGTGTAACTTGGTCGATAGCTGGTAGTGTTATTCAGTGAGCTTTGTGTTTTTGTTTTCCCCCTCAAGGCATTGAATGATGCCAAACGTGAGCTTCGCTACTTGTTAGTTTACCTCCATGGAGAAGACCACCAGGATACAGACCAGTTCTGTCGGTAGGTCCAATAACAAGTGATCACTTCACATGAGGTCAACATACACAGGCAACAAAATGCACAATGTTACTACAATGCAAAACCCAAACTCTGGAAGGCCAGGCACCGTTTTGTACTATTGTCCCTTTTCTAGGGAGACCTGGCAAGAATCATTAGATAACCAACTAATTATAATTCAGATTCTGTTGATAATTGGTTTGAATATGTATTCAGTTGATTGGATGGAGGCATACCTTGCGTTTTCCTTATTTGCGGGATGTTTGGTATTATTCATATACCCTCCACTCTTCATTATTAGATATTTTCCTTAAAGTGTACTCTGTACATCTTTCCTCTCACGGTTTCTATTAATGATGCTTCTGTTTCCATCTTCCTCCAGCTCCACGTTATGTACAGAAGAGGTCCTGACCTTCCTCAACACCAGGATGTTGTTCTGGGCCTGTTCCACCAGCAGGCCTGAGGGATACAGAGGTACACATCGTCTACTCTTGCACGCTGTCTTCACTACCTAGATCTCCTAGAGCTGGAGATACATTCTAAAAAGAGGAACTGGCCTCATCCTTCACTCGTTGTTGTTGCTGTAAATGAGGACATGTTCTCAGTCAGTTTTGATATGGTTAAAGATAAAAGGCAATCATTTGTGCTGGAACTATGGATGATTTGTGTCAGTGTCCTCTTAAGATATGAGGTGGGGTCTCTTTATCCATCACTTTATTTCAGTGTTTTAATCTGTGTTTGGTGTGTTTCTGTTTGTTCCCTGTGTGTCTGTACCTCAGTGTCCCAGGCGTTGCGTGAGAACACTTACCCGTTCCTGGCCATGATCATGTTGAAGGACCGTAAGATGACGGTGGTGGGACGTCTGGAGGGGCTCATCCAATCAGAGGACCTCCTCAACCAGCTCACCTTCATCATGGAGGCCAACCAGACCTACCTGATGTCTGAACGCTTGGAACGGTAAGGGACTGATCCTACCTGATGTCTGACCGGTAAGGGACTGATCCTACCTGATGTCTGAACGCTTGGAACGGTAAGGGACTGATCCTACCTGATGTCTGACCGGTAAGGGACTGATCCTACCTGATGTCTGACCGGTAAGGGACTGATCCTACCTGATGTCTGACCGGTAAGGGACTGATCCTACCTGATGTCTGACCGGTAAGGGACTGATCCTACCTGATGTCTGACCGGTAAGGGACTGATCCTACCTGATGTCTGACCGGTAAGGGACTGATCCTACCTGATGTCTGACCGGTAAGGGACTGATCCTACCTGATGTCTGACCGGTAAGGGACTGATCCTACCTGATGTCTGACCGGTAAGGGACTGATCCTACCTGATGTCTGACCGGTAAGGGACTGATCCTACCTGATGTCTGACCGGTAAGGGACTGATCCTACCTGATGTCTGACCGGTAAGGGACTGATCCTACCTGATGTCTGACCGGTAAGGGACTGATCCTACCTGATGTCTGACCGGTAAGGGACTGATCCTACCTGATGTCTGACCGGTAAGGGACTGATCCTACCTGATGTCTGACCGGTAAGGGACTGATCCTACCTGATGTCTGACCGGTAAGGGACTGATCCTACCTGATGTCTGACCGGTAAGGGACTGATCCTACCTGATGTCTGACCGGTAAGGGACTGATCCTACCTGATGTCTGACCGGTAAGGGACTGATCCTACCTGATGTCTGACCGGTAAGGGACTGATCCTACCTGATGTCTGACCGGTAAGGGACTGATCCTACCTGATGTCTGACCGGTAAGGGACTGATCCTACCTGATGTCTGACCGGTAAGGGACTGATCCTACCTGATGTCTGACCGGTAAGGGACTGATCCTACCTGATGTCTGACCGGTAAGGGACTGATCCTACCTGATGTCTGACCGGTAAGGGACTGATCCTACCTGATGTCTGACCGGTAAGGGACTGATCCTACCTGATGTCTGACCGGTAAGGGACTGATCCTACCTGATGTCTGACCGGTAAGGGACTGATCCTACCTGATGTCTGACCGGTAAGGGACTGATCCTACCTGATGTCTGACCGGTAAGGGACTGATCCTACCTGATGTCTGACCGGTAAGGGACTGATCCTACCTGATGTCTGACCGGTAAGGGACTGATCCTACCTGATGTCTGACCGGTAAGGGACTGATCCTACCTGATGTCTGACCGGTAAGGGACTGATCCTACCTGATGTCTGACCGGTAAGGGACTGATCCTACCTGATGTCTGACCGGTAAGGGACTGATCCTACCTGATGTCTGACCGGTAAGGGACTGATCCTACCTGATGTCTGACCGGTAAGGGACTGATCCTACCTGATGTCTGACCGGTAAGGGACTGATCCTACCTGGTGTCTGACCGGTAAGGGACTGATCCTACCTGGTGTCTGACCGGTAAGGGACTGATCCTACCTGGTGTCTGACCGGTCAGGGACTGATCCTACCTGGTGTCTGACCGGTCAGGGACTGATCCTACCTGGTGTCTGACCGGTCAGGGACTGAACCTACCTGGTGTCTGACCGGTCAGGGACTGATCCTACCTGGTGTCTGACCGGTCAGGGACTGAACCTACCTGGTGTCTGACCGGTCAGGGACTGAACCTACCTGGTGTCTGACCGGTCAGGGACTGATCCTACCTGGTGTCTGACCGGTCAGGGACTGATCCTACCTGGTGTCTGACCGGTCAGGGACTGATCCTACCTGGTGTCTGACCGGTCAGGGACTGATCCTACCTGGTGTCTGACCGGTCAGGGACTGATCCTACCTGATGTCTGACCGGTAAGGGACTGATCCTACCTGATGTCTGACCGGTAAGGGACTGATCCTACCTGATGTCTGACCGGTAAGGGACTGATCCTACCTGATGTCTGACCGGTAAGGGACTGATCCTACCTGGTGTCTGACCGGTCAGGGACTGATCCTACCTGGTGTCTGACCGGTCAGGGACTGATCCTACCTGGTGTCTGACCGGTCAGGGACTGATCCTACCTGGTGTCTGACCGGTAAGGGACTGATCCTACCTGGTGTCTGACCGGTAAGGGACTGATCCTACCTGGTGTCTGACCGGTAAGGGACTGATCCTACCTGATGTCTGACCGGTAAGGGACTGATCCTACCTGATGTCTGACCGGTAAGGGACTGATCCTACCTGATGTCTGACCGGTAAGGGACTGATCCTACCTGGTGTCTGACCGGTAAGGGACTGATCCTACCTGATGTCTGACCGGTAAGGGACTGATCCTACCTGGTGTCTGACCGGTAAGGGACTGATCCTATGTATTCCAGTGGTCTCTGTGCGAGCCCAACCCATCTGGCACGCCAGCCAAACTCAAACAAAAGTATGGGAAGTTGTTTTAATGTATTTGAAACCCAGGTATGATTATTTTACTATTATGAAAAACACAAATGTGGAGATTGTGTCTGGTTCTGTAGATGTAGTGTGGTGACGTCTCCCGTACGTCCGTCTCTGGTCCTGTAGATGTAGTATGGTGACGTCTCCCGTACGTTCGTCTCTGGTCCTGTAGATGTAGTGTGGTGACGTCTCCCGTACGTCCGTCTCTGGTCCTGTAGATGTAGTGTGGTGACGTCTCCCGTACGTCCGTCTCTGGTCCTGTAGATGTAGTGTGGTGACGTCTCCCGTACGTCCGTCTCTGGTCCTGTAGATGTAGTGTGGTGACGTCTCCCGTACGTCCGTCTCTGGTCCTGTAGATGTAGTGTGGTGACGTCTCCCGTACGTCCGTCTCTGGTCCTGTAGATGTAGTGTGGTGACGTCTCCCGTACGTCCGTCTCTGGTCCTGTAGATGTAGTGTGGTGACGTCTCCCGTACGTCCGTCTCTAGTCCTGTAGATGTAGTGTGGTGACGTCTCCCGTACGTCCGTCTCTGGTCCTGTAGATGTAGTGTGGTGACGTCTCCCGTACGTCCGTCTCTGGTCCTGTAGATGTAGTGTGGCGACGTCTCCCGTACGTCCGTCTCTGGTCCTGTAGATGTAGTGTGGTGACGTCTCCCGTACGTCCGTCTCTGGTCCTGTAGATGTAGTGTGGTGACGTCTCCCGTACGTCCGTCTCTGGTCCTGTAGATGTAGTGTGGTGACGTCTCCCGTACGTCCGTCTCTGGTCCTGTAGATGTAGTATGGTGACGTCTCCCGTACGTCCGTCTCTGGTCCTGTAGATGTAGTGTGGTGACGTCTCCCGTACGTCCGTCTCTGGTCCTGTAGATGTAGTGTGGTGACGTCTCCCGTACGTCCGTCTCTGGTCCTGTAGATGTAGTGTGGTGACGTCTCCCGTACGTCCGTCTCTGGTCCTGTAGATGTAGTGTGGTGACGTCTCCCGTACGTCCGTCTCTGGTCCTGTAGATGTAGTGTGGTGACGTCTCCCGTACGTCCGTCTCTGGTCCTGTAGATGTAGTGTGGCGACGTCTCCCGTACGTCCGTCTCTGGTCCTGTAGATGTAGTGTGGCGACGTCTCCCGTACGTTCGTCTCTGGTCCTGTAGATGTAGTGTGGTGACGTCTCCCGTACGTCCGTCTCTGGTCCTGTAGATGTAGTGTGGTGACGTCTCCCGTACGTCCGTCTCTGGTCCTGTAGATGTAGTGTGATGACGTCTCCCGTACGTCCGTCTCTGGTCCTGTAGATGTAGTGTGGTGACGTCTCCCGTACGTCCGTCTCTAGTCCTGTAGATGTAGTGTGGTGACGTCTCCCGTACGTCCGTCTCTGGTCCTGTAGATGTAGTGTGGTGACGTCTCCCGTACGTCCGTCTCTGGTCCTGTAGATGTAGTATGGTGACGTCTCCCGTACGTCCGTCTCTGGTCCTGTAGATGTAGTGTGGTGACGTCTCCCGTACGTCCGTCTCTGGTCCTGTAGATGTAGTGTGGTGACGTCTCCCGTACGTCCGTCTCTGGTCCTGTAGATGTAGTGTGGCGACGTCTCCCGTACGTCCGTCTCTGGTCCTGTAGATGTAGTGTGGTGACGTCTCCCGTACGTCCGTCTCTGGTCCTGTAGATGTAGTGTGGCGACGTCTCCCATACGTTCGTCTCTGGTCCTGTAGATGTAGTGTGGTGACGTCTCCCGTACGTCCGTCTCTGGTCCTGTAGATGTAGTGTGGTGACGTCTCCCGTACGTCCGTCTCTGGTCCTGTAGATGTAGTGTGATGACGTCTCCCGTACGTCCGTCTCTAGTCCTGTAGATGTAGTGTGATGACGTCTCCCGTACGTCCGTCTCTGGTCCTGTAGATGTAGTGTGGTGACGTCTCCCATACGTCCGTCTCTAGTCCTGTAGATGTAGTGTGATGACGTCTCCCGTACGTCCGTCTCTAGTCCTGTAGATGTAGTGTGGCGACGTCTCCCATACGTTCGTCCGGTTAATTGAACGCGTCTGTGTGTGTGTGTGTGTTCCAGGGAGGAGAGGAACCAGACGCAGGTGTTGCGGGCGCAGCAGGACGAGGCCTACCTGGAGTCGCTGAGAGCCGACCAGGAGAAGGACCGGAGGAAGAAGGAGGAGCAGGACAAGGTTCAGGCGGAGGAGGAGAAGGTTCGGCAGACCGTCCTGGCCGAGGAAATGAGGAGGAGGGTGAGAACGAGGGGTCTTTTATACTCTCTGTCCTCTCTCGCTCTGCCTACATTAAAACCGTTCCTTATCTTGGTTCTATGTTATTTTAATAATTAGTTGTTGACTGTGGATAACAAATTCTGTTGTTTTTAGACGTTGGAGGAAGAGAAGGAGCTTAAGTCAGAATGTCTTCCCCCCGAACCCCCAGCAGATGACCCCGACAGCGTCAAGATAGTTTTCAAACTGCCTAACGACACCAGAGTAGAGAGGCGGTTCCTCTTCCAGCAGTCTCTGACGGTACGAACACAGCTCTGCTCTCTGCTCTCGTGGTGGCATTTTAACTGGCCTGGTGTTTACCAGTGGGGGCTTGACTCCCAATTCTACACGTGTAGTGTCATTTTAACAGTTTGTTTTAACTGACCTGGTATATACCAATGGAACGTATATAAAAGAGCACCCATGTCTCCCTCTGTGTTTCCAGGTAATATACGACTTCCTGTTCTCATTGAAGGAGACCCCGGAGAAATTCCAGATAGTTACCAACTTCCCCCGCCGTGTTCTGCCCTGCCTTCCCACGGAGGAGCAGCCCAACCCCCCCAGCCTGAAAGAGGCCGGCCTCAGCCGTTCCGAGGTCCTCTTTGTTCAGGACCTCACAGAAGATTGACACCTAGCTAACCTTCTCCTCAACCTCCAACATGAGGAAAATAACTGTTGTCTTTTTTTTTCGTTGTTTCTTCACCCATTTTTGTTTTGTTTAAATGGCCATTGTGCACAACGAGGGATCACTGTCTGAAATAACGAAACGAAAAAACTCTTTAACACAAAAATAATTTAGCCCTGCTCTATCCCCCCGGCCGTCTCGCCCACCATGATACCTCCTCCTCTCTCCTCCAGTTTAATTTGGTTATGTTTTAAAGGAGAGCAATGTGAACTACCCTCCCTGTACATACGTTAGCTATTTAAAGAACAAGGCTGAAAAAGCACTACCTTTTTTTTTTTTTAATATTCAATCAAAGTTGACTATAATGTTAATTGTCTTTGAAATGACCAAACAAACGAGGGTTGAGTTTCCGTACTGCCTGCAGTTTAGAACGACAACAAGAAGAGGGCCACAGCTTTGACGTGTGGCTTTACCTATCTCTAGTATAACAGTCTGCCTGTGGTGATTTTCATAGATGCCTATTTCTCCTGTAACATCGGAATGGGCTGGTCATGTTTAAGATGTCATTTTCCAACAACCTATAAATTAAACATTTTTAAAATGTTGTGGTTTTCATTTTGATAATGTTACTGGCTGTCAGTGCTCTGTTCCCATCGCCAGCTTTCTTGGTCTAAAATCTCTGCCTTCCTACCAGCCCACAGAAACTCTGCTAACCTGGAAATCATGTCAGTTTAAATATTTTTGTAGGTACGCTATAAATACAAAAGTATGTGTGTGCACCCCTTCAAATTGGATTTGCTGACAGGTGTATAAAATCAAACACACAGCCATGTAATCTCCATAGACAAACATTGGCAGTAGAAGGGCCTTACTGAAGAGCTCAGTGACTTTCAATGTGGCACTGTCATAGGATGCCACCTTTCCAGGAAGTCGGTTTGTCAAATTTCTGCCCTGCCCCGGTCAACTGTAAGTGCTGTTATTGTGAAGTGGTAGGTCACACAAGCTCACAGAATGGGATTTCCAAGTGCTGTAGTGCGTAAACACTGTCCTCTGTTGCAACACTCACTACCGAGTTCCAAACTGCCTCTGGAAGCAACGTCAGCACAAGAACTGTTAGTGGGGAAGTTCATGAAATGGGTTTCCATGGCAGAGCATCCGCACACAAGCTTAAGATCACAATGCCAAACATCGGCTGGAGTGGTGTAAAGCTCGCCGCCATTGGACTCTGGAGCAGTGGAAACGCGTTCTCTGGAGTGATGTATCACACTTCACCAGCTGGCAGTCCGACAGATGAATCTGGGTTTGGAGGATGTCAGGAGAAAGCTACCTACCCTAATGTATAGTGCCAACTGTAAAGTTTGGTGGAGGAGGAATCCTGGTCTGTGGCTGTTTTTTCATGGTTCGGGCCCCTTAGTTCCAGTGAAGGGAAATCTTAATGCTACAGCATACAATGACATTCTAGATGATTCTGTGCTTCCAACTTTGTGGCAACAGTTTGCGGAAGGCCCTTTCCTGTTTCAGCATGACAATGCCCCCGTGCACAAAGCGAGGTACATACAGAAATAGTTTGTCGAGATCAGTGTGGAATAACTTCTGTATACTTCTGGCCCTTCTTTGGGCACTGCTAACAAACCTCCAATCGAGCTTCGACGCTCTTGCACCCCAGTATCTCTACTTGCACATCATCTGCACATATCACTCCAGTGTTAATCTGCTAAATTGTAATTATTTTCACCTCTAGGGCCTATTTATTGCCTTACCTCCCTACTCTTCTACATTTACACACACTGTACATAGAGTAGTCTATTTTTCTTTTCTATTGTGTTATTGACTGTACGTTTGTTTATTCCATGTGTAACTCTGTGTTGTTTGTGTCGCACTGCTTTGCTTTATCAGGTTGCAGTTGCAAATGAGAACTTGTTCTCAACTAGCCTACCTGGTTAAATAAAGGTGAAAAAAAACTTTTTAACAAACGACTGGCCTGCACAGAGCCCTGACCTCAACCCCATCTAACACCTTTGGGAATGCAGACTTTGGAACGCCGACTGCGAGCCTGGCCTAATTCGGCCAACGACCTCACTAATGTTCTCGTGGCTGAATGGAAGCAAGTCCCCCGCAGCAATGTTCCAACATCTAGTGGAAAGCCTTCCCAGAAGAGTGGAGGCTGTTATAGCAGCAATGTTCCAACATCTAGTGGAAAGCCTTCCCAGAAGAGTGGAGGCTGTTATAGCAGCAATGTTCCAACATCTAGTGGAAAGCCTTCCCAGAAGAGTGGAGGCTGTTATAGCAGCAAAGTGGGGGACCAACTCCATATTAACACCCATGATTTTGAACTATGTTCATCCTGATCTCACAGATCACATTCCTTTTCTCAGCACAGTATGAGAGCCTAGGGCTCTGGTCTAAAGTAGTGCACTATATAGGGAATAGGGCTCTGGTCTAAAGTAGTGCACTATATAGGGAATAGGGTTCCATACTAGCATTCATGACAACGTTCTGTGAACTCTAATGGTGATTGCAGTGAAAACAGGCAAAGGGGCGGTTGTAATATTGGTATACATCATACGTTTATTAGTGAACAACACTCTCAAATCAGCCACGATAAAAATAAAAAATAAATGATTGCACGACTCGGTAAAGCAGAACTAGCAACTTTCAGTTTAAAAAAGTACAAATCTGAAAAATGTCAATCAGTATACAGGTGTGTATATATATAATACACTATAACTAGTTAAATGCTACAAACAATATGATTCCAATGGAATGAAAACATAGCATTAAGAACCATTTTCCTAATATATATATAACATATTAGCTGTTATTTATTTTTTTCAAAATCCAAACATGGCAAAATTGAGGTAACTGTAAATGTGCAAGTACCAAAGCAAACATCTGGTTTCTAACACCGAACATGCCCCTGGCCTGTTGGGTGGGAGCCCCCCTAGAAGCTGCAGGGAACAGTAGAATCAGTAAACAGACCACTATTCCCACCACAGCAACACATCATTGGAAAACAGTGGAAATCTACGGCGCAACCACGAAATCAAATCCTAAATAAAATGATTTTAAGCTGCTTATTATTGGAACACCATTTTCTTCTATTTGTTTTCCTTTGCACCACACAAGCTGTGAGATTATTCATTAATTGGATCACAGAAAAGACTACAAGATTCTATTTTTTCATTCGTCGTTATGTTTTGATTTTAAAATGACTTCAGCCTTTACAATATGGTCATTAAAGCCTGCCAAATAGATGTTTACTCCCAAAACCACGACGCGACTGTTTCAATAAGTGAATAAAAAAAAACTATCTAGATGTCAAATCTACATTGAGAATAAAGTAGGAGGTTATTAGTTTGACTAACTTTTTTATTTTTTAAATGTCCTTTAACTGTGTTGAATGTAACTGACCTTTTTAAGGCTATTACCATAGCAACATGCTCTAAGAATCCCTCCGATCAGATCCACATGTCAAAACAGCATCATACCTAAATCAGATCAGAATGGTTTTTCACTATGGCTTTTCAGTGACCTAAAGTTCCAGACATGTTTATTATCTGAGGCAATAATAACATAGCAGACATACTATAAAACAAACAACTTTAAAATCCTGGATTTCTCCCCAGTTCCAAGTCCAGACCACTTTTATTTTTAATAAAAAGCGCAAATTAAATCTTGTAGTGATTAAGTTCTGTTACAAACGTGTGCAGTACAACACATGGCAGTTATCAGCTGAGCAGTAACGGACCTCCATCTGAAGAACGGACCCGAAGCCAACTAGAGCTAGCTAAAAAAAACAGTTGGGACTTGGGACCTGGTAGGACATGCATATTGTGCACCGTTAAATAGTCCACCGTCCCCCATGGCTAGATATCTTTCACTGAAAATACACACTTGGTTTTATTAATTTTTTAAAAATCATGCAAATACCTTTAGAGTTGTTTCAGGAAGTGTTTTTTAGGTAGGATAGTGTGCATCAATGGCACGTTTTAAAATTGGATCACAGCCGTTATGTAAGTATGCATGTCTGTACGTGGTGTGGTTATTGTTCAAGAACACAAACTAAATGTATGATTATATGATGCAATATCCACTACTCTGGCATTTTTTAAAATTATAATTCAAACAATTATTATTATTACTAGTATTTGAATAAATTAAATTAAAAATATGCGTGGGCTGAGGATAACCAAGAAAAATTCAAATCCACCACCAATCCTTTCATGGTATCTGTCCCATTAAAATAGACCGTTTTCCTTTATTCTTATATACCGAGAAGCCCTGAGGTAATTTTATTTTATTTTATTTATGCCAGTGGACAGATATGTACACAGATTAACTCTCAAAACTGTGGGGTTTTACTTTAAACTCATCAAGATGGCTTTTTCTTCTTCTTTAAAAGGTGGTAACACACGTCACAAAGAGACTCACATTCGCTATAGAAAACATGGCAAGGTCCTTTTACACAAGAAAGCAAAGTGTCCATCCGAAAAGGTACATCTGCCTCGCAGTGCTTATTGGGGCAGTTGGGAGTAGAAAGGAGGCTCCCTACTCACACAACACTTACAAAAGACACCCGGACTGACATTTTATATATGATTTTTTTTACCCCAACAACATTCCTTTTTGGAAATCTGAACAAAGATGACGACAGTCCCAAGTGGAACCCTATTACTATATATAGTGCACTAGTCCCTATGGGCCCTGGTCAAAAGTAGTGCACTACCCTGTGGGCCCTGGTCAAAAGTAGTGCACTACATAGGGCACCATTTGGGACACACTCCTATAGATGTCCAACAGTATCACTCTACCAACACCACTCCTCCCTCCCTCCCTCTTCGTCTCCGAACCCCTTCCTGTCCTGATCATCACTGTGAAAGTACAGTCAGCCCAGCTGGGACAGAGCGTCTGTCTTGTCAGGTCACTAGAGATGTTTACAACAGGGAGTTAGAACATTCTTTTGTCTTCAAAAACAAGACGATTATCGAGAAGCTTTCACACCGAAGCTATGCAGCAGACAAACACTTCATCTTTTTACAACACCATTAGTTAGCACGGCCTAACAACAAGACCTGACCAAGTTAAGTTGCCTTTAGATTAGAACACATACCATTTAAATCACACACTTCCATGTTAGTGCTCTGACCTCGTCCTTCAACACGTTGTCTCTAAGATAGCTAAAAACCAATAAATAACACCATTTAAAAACTATACTCTTAAAAACAAGTGGAAATGACAAAGGGATTTCTTTTCTTTTTAAAGATTAGTAAGTAATAATAGGTTTGTGCTTATCAAGGTCTTGAGAAGGCATATCTGAAATCTTGAAAGAGTATATATATATATTTTATATATACATGTAATATTGAATATTTGGCTCACAAACAAAGAGATAAAAGCCTGGTTCTTCCAGAAACAGGAAGAAAAATGTCCACGTTAAAACCCATCACTCATTGCACATACCGCTTTATAAATCAAGCTCCACAGCAGCAGTCAGTCAGTGTGGGTGATACTGGGGTAGTGAAGGCCCCCTCACCGATGCAGAGGTGCAGCAGAACCCCCCCTCTCTCTCTCTGGGTGAGCCAGCATTCCTTGTATTTGTTTGCTTGTTTTTTTTCTTCATTTAAAATGTTGTGCCCGATACTTGGTTAAAATATTGCTAGTTTAAAATCAACAGTCTATGCAAATCCTTCAGCGCTGCCCAGAATCTAGCAGACTCTCTCTCACACACAGGTTTTCCCCAGAGGGCCAAGGTTGGCAAGGAGGATGGATGCGGTCATTGTGCAGAAAGGGCAGATGACTTTACAGAGAGGCAGTGCTTTGTCCCCTCCTCTCCTCTCTCCGGGGGCCAATCTGAGGACCCTTCACCAGAACGACAAAGTAAACTCCACAGCATAATCTCTCCTCTTCCTCCACTCATCCATCCCTCCGTCCAGTCAGTTGTGTATCACAGTGTGGAACAACAGGGAGGAGCGGATATATCCTCAACAGGTCGGTGGTGGACCATCCTTCTCAGTGCCAGATGTGTCCATAACCTCAGGCTAATTTTAACCACAGCAAGTCACACTTTCACAATAGCATTAGCAGATTGAAAAAGAACACAAACAAAAGGGAACGAACTATTGAAATCATCAATACATTATTGCAAAACATACATTATTAACAGGTCACTTTGCCCATCAGTCACCTACACAAACATGCACCTATGACGGTCAGTCAGCCAGACTTCTCCTCCAAGCCAGTGGAATGGTCTCGTCTCCTACAGTACTATGACAGTCAGTCAGCCAGACTTCTCCTCCAAGCCAGTGGAATGGTCTCGTCTCCTACAGTACTATGACAGTCAGTCAGCCAGACTTCTCCTCCAAGCCAGTGGAATGGTCTCGTCTCCTACAGTACTATGACGGTCAGTCAGCCAGACTTCTCCTCCAAGCCAGTGGAATGGTCTCGTCTCCTACAGTACTATGACAGTCAGTCAGCCAGACTTCTCCTCCAAGCCAGTGGAATGGTCTCGTCTCCTACAGTACTATGACAGTCAGTCAGCCAGACTTCTCCTCCAAGCCAGTGGAATGGTCTCGTCTCCTACAGTACTATGACAGTCAGTCAGCCAGACTTCTCCTCCAAGCCAGTGGAATGGTCTCGTCTCCTACAGTACTATGACAGTCAGTCAGCCAGACTTCTCCTCCAAGCCAGTGGAATGGTCTCGTCTCCTACAGTACTATGACAGTCAGTCAGCCAGACTTCTCCTCCAAGCCAGTGGAATGGTCTCGTCTCCTACAGTACTATGACAGTCAGTCAGCCAGACTTCTCCTCCAAGCCAGTGGAATGGTCTCGTCTCCTACAGTACTATGACAGTCAGTCAGCCAGACTTCTCCTCCAAGCCAGTGGAATGGTCTCGTCTCCTACAGTACTATGACAGTCAGTCAGCCAGACTTCTCCTCCAAGCCAGTGGAATGGTCTCGTCTCCTACAGTACTATGACAGTCAGTCAGCCAGACTTCTCCTCCAAGCCAGTGGAATGGTCTCGTCTCCTACAGTACTATGACAGTCAGTCAGCCAGACTTCTCCTCCAAGCCAGTGGAATGGTCTCGTCTCCTACAGTACTATGACAGTCAGTCAGCCAGACTTCTCCTCCAAGCCAGTGGAATGGTCTCGTCTCCTACAGTTTTAACCGTGTTGAAGTATTCCTATTATTGTCCTGCTGATTTAACAATGTGTGACCCCTCTCTCCGCTCCACCAGGTCCTTAAACCCCCCCCATCACCATCTCCCATGCAGGAAGCTCCAACTCCCCTCTGTCACAAAGAACTAACCAAAACCACAAGATAACAAAAAAAAAAGTAAAAACTTGTAAACGTAAAAGCCCTACGACGATAGCAACATATGGTAGGTCACATCTTTGGAATCTGCAACACTGGGGCAGGCAGAGGAGCAGATCGAGGTGGTGGATCAATGGCTATCCCAGGCAGACAGACTGGACTACTCTGTGGCTATGGGTTGGTAGCAGGCAGAAGCTTTTTCATCAGACGCAGCAGTAGAAGCACAGCAGAGGTACGACCGAGGGAGGGGCTTCAAACATACAATCTTAGATTGCTTATTGTTGTTGAGGTGGGGCAGGAGTAGTTGTGGGGGGGGTGCAGGACACAGGCAGGGTAGGTGGCAGGCGTCCCCAGGCAGGCGCTAAGACAGACAGACAGACTCTGTGGGTTTAGTTTTGTGCTGCTTTCCAATCAAAGATCCAAAAGCCTGGGTATCACTCACTCCACCAAAAGCCTGGGAATCACTCACTCCACCAAAAGCCTGGGTATCACTCACTCCACCAAAAGCCTGGGTATCACTCACTCCACCAAAAGCCTGGGTATCACTCACTCCACCAAAAGCCTGGGTATCACTCACTCCACCAAAAGCCTGGGTATCACTCACTCCACCAAAAGCCTGGGTATCACTCACTCCACCAAAAGCCTGGGTATCACTCACTCCACCAAAAGCCTGGGTATCACTCACTCCACCAAAAGCCTGGGTATCACTCACTCCACCTCGCGGTGCACCTCTGACGCGTTCGCCCGGCAGATTGGACAAGTGCGATTGGTCTAGAAGGAAGACAAAAACAAATAAATAAATAAGTGTTAACCTGTCCATCGCACTTGGGCTCTGGTCAACAGTAGTGTACTATATAGGGAATAGGGTGCCACCCTGGTTAAAAGTAGTGTACTATATAGGGAATAGGGTGCCATTTGAGACGTAACTGTAGAGTTAACGATGGATGGAATGGGCTTACCTTTAACCATTTGTCGACACAGTTAGCGTGGAACTCGTGGTTGCAGGGTAATACCCTCAGTAGCTGCCTACACTCAAAGTCACTAAAGCACACAACACACCTGGAAGAGAGAACAGAGCATCACACAGAGCATCACACAGAGCATCACACAGAGCATCACACAGAGCATCATCAGGTTCTGAAATACTGCATGTTAAAAAGGACAAGACAGTTACATGGATGGATGGATGGTAGGGCTGAGCGATACAACCAAAATATCATATCACAATATTGTTCACAGTATTTGATATTATTTTATGTTTTTGAACTTGCCTACCTGGTTAAATATAGGTATGCTTAATTTCTTTTTTTACTTCACCTATATTTAACCAGGTAGGCTAGTTGAGAACAAGTTCTCATTTACAACTGCGACCTGGCCAAGATAGAGCAAAGCAGTTCGACACAAACAACAACACAGAGTTACACATGGAGTAAACAAAACATACAGTCAATAACACAATAGGAAAATAAGTATACACAATGTGAGCAAATGAGGTGAGATAAGGGAGGTAAAGGCAAAAAAATATATATATATATAAAAATAAAAAAATCATCATTGTCATCATCATTGTCGATGAAAAGGAAGCTAGGCTAGCGAGCAAGTTTCCTGAACAAAAATATAAAACGCAACAATTTCAATGATTTTATTGAGTTAATGTTAATATAAGGAAATCAGTCAATTGAAATAAATTAATTGGGCCCTAATCTACAGATTTCACATGACTGGGCAGGGGCACAGCCATGCGTGGGCCTGGGAGGGTATAGGCCCACCCACTGGTGAGCTAGGCCCAGCCAATCAAAATGAGTATTTCCCACAAAATGGCTTTATTAAAGACAGAAATACTCCTCAGTTTCATCAGGTGTCCAGTCTCAGCATGTATATCGTTATTTTTTACGGCTTCTCTTTAATTCCTTGTTACTTTTATCTCTAATTCTTTTACATATTTTATTAAACTGCATTGTTGGTTAGGGGTTCGTATGTAAGCATTTCACTCTAAGGTCTACACTCGTTGTATTCGGCGCATGTGACTAATAAAATTTTATTTAATTTACACGCTGACCTCAAAACTTGAGATATCTTTGGCATCGTGTCGTGTGACAAAACTGCTTATTTTAGTGTGGCCTTTTATTGGATGGATTATCTTGGCAAAAGGACAAATACTCAGTAACAGGGATGTAAACAAATGTGTTTACAATTTGAAAGAAAAACTTTTTTTGTGCGTATGGAACATGTCTGGGATCTTTTATTTCAGCTCATGAAACATGGGACCAACACTTTACATGTTGTGTTTGTAGTTTTGTTCAGTGTACAATTTCTCCACAGCGCCAACTTGTTAAGAAAAGACAAACTAGCAGACAGTAGTTAGCAGACAGTAAGATACAAACTAATAGTGTCATTGTAGAAGGCTTGTGGAAAGCAGCACCAACATCTTGCTGCATCTATCTGAACGTGCAGACTGCAGCGTGAACTGCACTCCGTGGAACATGACTCCGTGGTCGAGCAACTGCTTACTCCTTGAGTGACAGGCTCCAGGGTGTGGTGTGAGAGGGGGCAGGGCGTGGTGTGAGAGGGGGCAGGGCGTGGTGTGAGAGGGGGCAGGGCGTGGTGTGAGAGGGGGCAGGGCGTGGTGTGAGAGGGGGCAGGGCGTGGTGTGAGAGGGGGCAGGGCGTGGTGTGAGAGGGGGCGTGGTGTGAGAGGGGGCAGAGCGTGGTGTGAGAGGGGGCAGGGCGTGGTGTGAGAGGGGGCAGGGCGTGGTGTGAGAGGGGGCGTGGTGTGAGAGGGGGCGTGGTGTGAGAGGGGGCGTGGTGTGAGAGGGGGCAGGGCGTGGTGTGAGAGGGGGCGTGGTGTGAGAGGGGGCAGGGCGTGGTGTGAGAGGGGGCAGGGCGTGGTGTGAGAGGGGGCAGGGCGTGGTGTGAGAGGGGGCGTGGTGTGAGAGGGGGCGTGGTGTGAGAGGGGGCGTGGTGTGAGAGGGGGCAGGGCGTGGTGTGAGAGGGGGCAGGGCGTGGTGTGAGAGGGGGCAGGGCGTGGTGTGAGAGGGGGCAGGGCGTGGTGTGAGAGGGGGCAGGGCGTGGTGTGAGAGGGGGCAGAGCGTGGTGTGAGAGGGGGGGGTGTGAGAGGGGGCAGGGCGTGGTGTGAGAGGGGGCAGGGCGTGGTGTGAGAGGGGGCAGGGCGTGGTGTGAGAGGGGGCAGGGCGTGGTGTGAGAGGGGGCAGGGCGTGGTGTGAGAGGGGGCAGGGCGTGGTGTGAGAGGGGGCAGGGCGTGGTGTGAGAGGGGGCAGAGCGTGGTGTGAGAGGGGGCAGGGCGTGGTGTGAGAGGGGGCAGGGCGTGGTGTGAGAGGGGGCAGGGCGTGGTGTGAGAGGGGGCAGGGCGTGGTGTGAGAGGGGGCAGGGCGTGGTGTGAGAGGGGCAGGGCGTGGTGTGAGAGGGGGCAGGGCGTGGTGTGAGAGGGGGCAGGGCGTGGTGTGAGAGGGGGCGTGGTGTGAGAGGGGGCAGGGCGTGGTGTGAGAGGGGGGCGTGGTGTGAGAGGGGCAGGGCGTGGTGTGAGAGGGGCGTGGTGTGAGAGGGGGCGTGGTGTGAGAGGGGGCGTGGTGTGAGAGGGGGCAGGGCGTGGTGTGAGAGGGGGCAGGGCGTGGTGTGAGAGGGGGCAGGGCGTGGTGTGAGAGGGGGCAGGGCGTGGTGTGAGAGGGGGCAGAGCGTGGTGTGAGAGGGGGCAGGGCGTGGTGTGAGAGGGGGCAGAGCGTGGTGTGAGAGGGGGCAGAGCGTGGTGTGAGAGGGGGCAGAGCGTGGTGTGAGAGGGGGCAGGGCGTGGTGTGAGAGGGGGCGTGGTGTGAGAGGGGGCAGGGCGTGGTGTGAGAGGGGGCAGGGCGTGGTGTGAGAGGGGGCAGGGCGTGGTGTGAGAGGGGGCATGCATCAGGAGGAGAGGGAGAAAGACAACTCAAGTAGAGAACAGAGTAAAATATAAAAAACAGACATTACACGCGCCGGAGTTGCGTATCACATTTAACAAACCAAATAAATACCGTTGTAGAAGGTGAAGTAAGAACCCAAACCGGTCCGTGCAGCAATACCGGTACATAGTAAAATACGGTATACCGCCCAGCCCTATTTAACCAGCCAGACAGATAGACGGGTGAGTGGAAGAAGAGAACAGAAGATTATCTTACAGCGTTTGTTCAGATTGATGGTTGTCGAGGTTGAACCTGTAGGATGGAAGCTGTTCAATGTCTGCCTTGGTGATTCCTCGTGGTTTAGCCTCTCCCAGCCGTTCAGCCAGGTTCAGTAATGCCTGAGGGGGGGTGTGACAGACATACATATTCTAGGGACAGTTGTTTTTGGTTTATTTTTTATTGACCGGTATTTTCCAGCATTATCCACTAGGTTTGGAAATAGTCCTAGGAGATGGTCTTAAATTGACACAAGTTGTCTGTAATCAATTAAATAATGTCTGGTTGTGAGTGAGTGTTTGGTGGTGGTGATGGGGGTCCCCTTAAACTGCCCATATTTGACCCATTTTTAAACTACAACTTCTGTTGGAGAGGATCAGATTGAGCGAAGTGAGGTATTGAATCACTGAACTACAAATACTATTCTCTGCCAAATAATAGGCTTTTACCATTAAGATTCGTAGAGCTACGCCTCTCCTGGCTTACGCGAAACCCCCCACCACCAAACACTCATACACAACCAGGTATGGTTTCATTGGATTGTGTTCTAGATAAAGGCCATTTCCTAGGATTTTCTACCTGCAGCAAATCTAGTGGATAATGCTGGAAATACTGGTCAAAGACCCCCCCCCCCAAACAAACAAACAAACAAACATCCAAAACAACTGGCCCTGATACACGTGCAGATACAAACACAAAAATACACAGAAATACACAGAAAGAAAAACCACAGTGTGTTTTCTAAGTGTATTGATGACCTGGTCCTCTCACCTCATAGTTCTCCATCTCCACATCATCTACATCCAGGTCCAGACTGATGGCTGGTCCCACTGCTGTAGGAGGCGCAGGAAGCAGCGACCTGCACAGAAACAGAACAGTCACAAATCAAATCAAACAGTTTATTTGTTACGTGCGCCGAATACAACAGGTGTAGTAGACCTCACAGTGAAATGCTGAATACAACAGGTGTAGTAGACCTCACAGTGAAATGCTGAATACAACAGGTGTAGTAGACCTCACAGTGAAATGCTGATTACAACAGGTGTAGTAGACCTTACAGTGAAATGCTGAATACAACAGGTGTAGTAGACCTTACAGTGAAATGCTGAATACAACAGGTGTAGTAGACCTTACAGTGAAATGCTGAATACAACAGGTGTAGTAGACCTTACAGTGAAATGCTGAATACAACAGGTGTAGTAGACCTTACAGTGAAATGCTGAATACAACAGGTGTAGTAGACCTTACAGTGAAATGCTGAATACAACAGGTGTAGTAGACCTTACAGTGAAATGCTGAATACAACAGGTGTAGTAGACCTCACAGTGAAATGCTGAATACAACAGTTGTAGTAGACCTTACAGTGAAATGCCGAATACAACAGGTGTAGTAGACCTCACAGTGAAATGCTGAATACAACAGGTGTAGTAGACCTCACAGTGAAATGCTGAATACAACAGGTGTAGTAGACCTTACAGTGAAATGCTGAGTACAACAGGTGTAGTAGACCTTACAGTGAAATGCTGAGTACAACAGGTGTAGTAGACCTTACAGTGAAATGCTGAATACAACAGGTGTAGTAGACCTTACAGTGAAATGCTGAATACAACAGGTGTAGTAGACCTCACAGTGAAATGCTGAATACAACAGGTGTAGTAGACCTTACAGTGAAATGCTGAATACAACAGGTGTAGTAGACCTTACAGTGAAATGCTGAATACAACAGGTGTAGTAGACCTTACAGTGAAATGCTGAATACAACAGGTGTAGTAGACCTTACAGTGAAATGCTGAATACAACAGGTGTAGTAGACCTTACAGTGAAATGCTGAATACAACAGGTGTAGTAGACCTTACAGTGAAATGCTGAATACAACAGGTGTAGTAGACCTCACAGTGAAATGCTGAATACAACAGGTGTAGTAGACCTTACAGTGAAATGCTGAGTACAACGGGTGTAGTAGACCTTACAGTGAAATGCTGAATACAACAGGTGTAGTAGACCTTACAGTGAAATGCTTACTTACAGGCTCTAACCAATAGTGCAAAAAAGGTGTTAGGTGAACAATAGGTAAGTAAAGAAATAAAACAACAGTAAAAAGACAGGCTATATACAGTAGAGAGGCTATATACAGTAGAGAGGCTATATACAGTAGAGGGGCTATATACAGTAGAGAGGCTATAAACAGTAGAGAGGCTATATACAGTAGAGGGGCTATATACAGTAGAGAGGCTATATACAGTAGAGAGGCTATATACAGTAGAGAGGCTATATACAGTAGAGTGGCTATATACAGTAGAGGGGCTATATACAGTAGAGGGGCTATATACAGTAGAGGGGCTATATACAGTAGAGAGGCTATATACAGTAGAGAGGCTATATACAGTAGAGAGGCTATATACAGTAGAGAGGCTATATACAGTAGAGAGGCTATATACAGTAGAGAGGCTATATACAGTAGAGGGGCTATATACAGTAGAGGGGCTATATACAGTAGAGAGACTATATACAGTAGAGAGGCTATATACAGTAGAGGGGCTATATACAGTAGAGAGGCTATATACAGTAGAGGGGCTATATACAGTAGAGAGACTATATACAGTAGCGAGGCTATATACAGTAGAGGGGCTATATAAAGTAGAGAGGCTATATAAAGTAGAGAGGCTATATAAAGTAGAGAGGCTATATACAGTAGCGAGGCTATATACAGTAGCGAGGCTATATACAGTAGAGGGGCTATATACAGTAGAGGGGCTATATACAGTAGAGGCTATATACAGTAGAGAGGCTACATACAGTAGCGAGGCTATATACAGTAGCGAGGCTACATACAGTAGCGAGGCTACATACAGTAGAGAGGCTATATACAGTAGAGAGGCTATATACAGTAGCGAGGCTATATACAGTAGCGAGGCTATATACAGTAGCGAGGCTATATACAGTAGAGGGGCTATATACAGTAGAGGGGCTATATACAGTAGCGAGGCTACATACAGTAGAGAGGCTACATACAGTAGAGAGGCTACATACAGTAGAGAGGCTACATACAGTAGAGAGGCTATATACAGTAGCGAGGCTATATACAGTAGAGAGGCTATATACAGTAGAGAGGCTATATACAGTAGAGAGGCTATATACAGTAGAGAGGCTATATACAGTAGAGGGGCTATATACAGTAGCGAGGCTATATACAGTAGCGAGGCTATATACAGTAGAGAGGCTATATACAGTAGAGGGGCTATATACAGTAGAGGGGCTATATACAGTAGAGAGGCTATATACAGTAGAGGGGCTATATACAGTAGAGAGGCTATATACAGTAGAGAGGCTATATACAGTAGAGAGGCTATATACAGTAGAGGGGCTATATACAGTAGCGAGGCTATATACAGTAGCGAGGCTATATACAGTAGAGAGGCTATATACAGTAGAGGGGCTATATACAGTAGAGAGGCTATATACAGTAGAGAGGCTATATACAGTAGCGAGGCTATATACAGTAGCGAGGCTATATACAGTAGAGGCTATATACAGTAGAGAGGCTATATACAGTAGAGAGGCTATATACAGTAGAGGGGCTATATACAGTAGAGGGGCTATATACAGTAGAGGGGCTATATACAGTAGAGGGGCTATATACAGTAGCGAGGCTATATACAGTAGCGAGGCTATATACAGTAGCGAGGCTATATACAGTAGCGAGGCTATATACAGTAGCGAGGCTATATACAGTAGCGAGGCTATATACAGTAGAGGGGCTATATACAGTAGAGAGGCTATATACAGTAGAGAGGCTATATACAGTAGCGAGGCTATATACAGTAGCGAGGCTATATACAGTAGCGAGGCTATATACAGTAGAGGGGCTATATACAGTAGAGAGGCTATATACAGTAGAGGGGCTATATACAGTAGAGAGGCTATATACAGTAGCGAGGCTATATACAGTAGCGAGGCTATATACAGTAGGGAGGCTATATACAGTAGAGAGGCTATATACAGTAGAGAGGCTATATACAGTAGGGAGGCTATATACAGTAGAGGCTATATACAGTAGAGAGGCTATAGACAGTAGCGAGGCTACATACAGACACCGGTTAGTCAGGCTGATTGAGGTAGTATGTACATGTAGATATGGTTAAAGTGACTGTGCATATATGATAAACAGAGAGTAGCAGCAGCGTAAAAGAGGGGGTTGGCGGGTGGTGGGTGGGACACAATGCAGATAGCCCGGTTAGCCAATGTGCGGGAGCACTGGTTGGTCGGCCCAATTGAGGTAGTATGTACATGAATGTATAGTTAAAGTGACTATGCATATATGATAAACGGAGAGTAGCAGCAGCGTAAAAAGAGGGGTTGGGGGGCGGGGGACACAGACCAAATGGAGACATGACACTTGGGATGTGGAAAAAGGCCATTTTATTGTTGAAGTGGAAATAAATATTCCACTGTTGCGCAACTGCGTGTACAGTACAGTGGTGGGCCGTCAGGGCCAGCAAGGCCTTCTCTGCTGGCCTAAACATCATCAGAATATAATTTTTTTTTAAATATATTTTCCCACAAATGTGTATTAAATTATTCCCCAGAGTAAGAGTTATACTCTTCATTTCATAGCTTTCCTCTTGGTTGCACTGCTTCCAGCCCCAGGTTGAGATTTGGAGGGCTGGTCTTTATGTTAGATCTTTTATCCAATCATATTCAGCCATCATGTGTTGCCAGGGGTCTAAAATCTGCCCTCAGGCCTTCAGAATCAACAGTGCGGGCGCTTGTAGCTTATAGTGAATGGAAATGAAAATTTAGTGTCAACCAATCAGCTTTAGAGTTGGCTATTGTACGCCTGCTGGCTGGCTCCAGTGTTATACAGGAGCCAGCTAGCAGGCGTAGTGCGTGCACGTCTTTTGATTGGATTACCAATATTGAGAGGCAGGTCCTATGGGCAGGTCTATGCAGATCTAGGAAACTGAATTTGATAAACGAATTAATTCGCGTACTACTAAGCTGTTTTTTCAACCCACAATGGCGGAAGGAGGAGAAGATATCGATTTGGTCGAGGATATAATTATAACGCCATTCTCAAGACGAACTTTTCAAGAAAAGTTAGACATTGTAAGGAGAGGTCGCCCGACGCCGACGCTACAAAGCCTGTCACAGGCGGGAAAGGGGTTCGTTCGCCACTTTCAAAGTTCCAACTACGAGCGCTATGGCTCCGAGAAGCACTACAAACTGTACTGCTGGGAATGCCTATTATTTGCAAGTGATCGATTTGGTGTTTGGAGCCACACTGGCTTTGCAAACTTGAGTTGTCTAACCAAGGCAGCAACGAGACACCAAAGTACGGCTGGGCACTTACAAGCAATGGTGCTTTTGAAAACTTTTGGGGACACCGGAGTGGATCTACAGCTCAACGAACAAGCGCACAGGGCAACGCAGCTGCACAATGAAAAGGTGAAGGGAAATATTGAAAAGACTCATTGATTGTGTCATGTTTTTAGGTAAACACTGTTTACCCAAAAATGTCAATTTGTCAATTTCAAGGTGACGCAACGCCTGGTTATACTGCGTTTCTGTCTCAATGTATAGTGTCTAGAGCCATGGCATCATAATGATGGTAATAAGAGGTGGATTAATTCGGGTGGGACTGTGTAGTACCTCACTGAAGGCCCAGGCCCCAGGCCCAGCGTTTCTGTCTCAATGTATAGTGTCTAGAGCCATGGCATCATAATGATGGTAATAAGAGGTGGATTAATTCGGGTGGGACTGTGTAGTACCTCACTGAAGGCCCAGGCCCCAGGCCCAGCGTTTCTGTCTAAATGTATAGTGTCTAGAGCCATGGCATCATAATGATGGTAATAAGAGGTGGATTAATTCGGGTGGGACTGTGTAGTACCTCACTGAAGGCCCAGGCCCACCACTGGTACAGTATACACCTCACGTTAAACGGTAGTACAATTATTGTAAGTCGTGAATGACCTCGGGTCAATGAAAAGCGTATGTGTATCATTACATTCTTTATTCATTTCATACTTACAGGAAGTACGGCAGGAAGCCTGGGTAGTAGGGAGGTGGCAGCGGCGGGGGCAGGGGCTGCTGGAACCGGTACCTGTGGCCACTGACACGTCGCGGCAGCATCTGGGGGTATGGCTGAACAGGAGACAGACGAGAGATGTATAGTTGTTAACATGGTGGTGGGGAACTATCCTACGGAAGTGGCTGGTTATTTAAAAATGGTCATTACGCCAGCTCTGTAGATTTAGATAGTTCTACAATCTGACGTCTGACCACTAGGAAGGGTTAGTCTGAGCTGGTTAGAGTCTGACCACTAGGAAGGGTTAGTCTGAGCTGGTTAGAGTCTGACCACTAGGAAGGGTTAGTCTGAGCTGGTTAGATGAAGGGTTAGTCTGAGCTGGTTAGAGTCTGACCACTAGGAAGGGTTAGTCTGAGCTGGTTAGAGTCTGACCACTAGTAAGGTTTAGTCTGAGCTGGTTAGAGTCTGACCACTAGGAAGGGTTAGTCTGAGCTGGTTAGATGAAGGGTTAGTCTGAGCTGGTTAGAGTCTGACCACTAGGAAGGGTTAGTCTGAGCTGGTTAGATGAAGGGTTAGTCTGAGCTGGTTACAGTCTGACCACTAGGAAGGGTTAGTCTGAGCTGGTTAGATGAAGGGTTAGTCTGAGCTGGTTAGATTCTGACCACTAGGAAGGGTTAGTCTGACCTGGTTAGATGAAGGGTTAGTCTGAGCTGGTTAGAGTCTGACCACTAGGAAGGGTTAGTCTGAGCTGGTTAGAGTCTGACCACTAGGAAGGGTTAGTCTGAGCTGGTTAGAGTCTGACCACTAGGAAGGGTTAGTCTGAGCTGGCTAGTTAACCAGGTAGCTCTTCAGGAAGGCCATTCTACTGACAATGTTTGTCCATGGAGATTGCATGGCTGTGTGCTCGATTTTATACACCGGTCAGCAACGGGTGTGGCTGAAATAGCTAAATCCACTAATTTGAAGGGGTGTCCACATACTTTTGATCATGTAGTATAGTTTGACTTCTCGTGAATTATTTGATTTTATCTCTAGAAAAAGGGCATTAGGCTCACAACAAAACAAAAATCAGCTAAACGGAATTCAAGTAACTGAACCGACATCGGTCAATTAGCTATTTAATAACCGGAAGAAAATAAATAAATACATATTGGTTAATCGCTCAGCACTAATATGTACCTCTAACTTCCTTCATACTGGACACAGAGACATAACAATGGTGTCCACAAGTTCATCAGACTCTGGGGAAGTAGATAAAGGACCTTACTGCCAAAATCCCGAAGTATCCCTTTAATAATGTAAAAATACGTTCATTACTCAAAATATGGAGTTTCGATTAGCAACTATAGAAATGAACTGCCGTCACCATGGGGATGTACTTCCAAAAGGTCTAAAAATCAAATGTCCAAGCAAAGCAACAAAAACAAATGTCCAAGCAAAGCAACAAAAACAAATGTCCAAGCAAAGCAACAAAAACAAAGCTCTGTGAGGTAAAGTCTTACCACTGGGAAGGGCAGGTGTGAGGTAAAGTCTTACCACCGGGAAGGGCAGGTGTGAGGTAAAGTCTTACCACCGGGAAGGGCAGGTGTGAGGTAAAGTCTTACCACCGGGAAGGGCAGGTGTGAGGTAAAGTCTTACCACCGAGAAGGGCAGGTGTGAGGTAAAGTCTTACCACCGGGAAGGGCAGGTGTGAGGTAAAGTCTTACCACTGAGAAGGGCAGGTGTGAGGTAAAGTCTTACCACCGGGAAGGGCAGGTGTGAGGTAAAGTCTTACCACTGAGAAGGGCAGGTGTGAGGTAAAGTCTTACCACTGGGAAGGGCAGGTGTGGGGTAAAGCCTTACCACTGAGAAGGGCAGGTGTGAGGTAAAGTCTTACCACCGGGAAGGGCAGGTGTGAGGTAAAGTCTTACCACCGGGAAGGGCAGGTGTGAGGTAAAGTCTTACCACCGGGAAGGGCAGGTGTGAGGTAAAGTCTTACCACCGGGAAGGGCAGGTGTGAGGTAAAGTCTTACCACCGAGAAGGGCAGGTGTGAGGTAAAGTCTTACCACCGGGAAGGGCAGGTGTGAGGTAAAGTCTTACCACCGAGAAGGGCAGGTGTGAGGTAAAGTCTTACCACCGGGAAGGGCAGGTGTGAGGTAAAGTCTTACCACCGAGAAGGGCAGGTGTGAGGTAAAGTCTTACCACCGGGAAGGGCAGGTGTGAGGTAAAGTCTTACCACTGAGAAGGGCAGGTGTGAGGTAAAGTCTTACCACCGGGAAGGGCAGGTGTGAGGTAAAGTCTTACCACTGAGAAGGGCAGGTGTGAGGTAAAGTCTTACCACTGGGAAGGGCAGGTGTGGGGTAAAGCCTTACCACTGAGAAGGGCAGGTGTGGGGTAAAGTCTTACCACTGGGAAGGGCAGGTGTGAGGTAAAGTCTTACCACTGGGAAGGGCAGGTGTGGGGTAAAGTCTTACCACTGGGAAGGGCAGGTGTGAGGTAAAGTCTTACCACTGGGAAGGGCAGGTGTGAGGTAAAGTCTTACCACCGAGAAGGGCAGGTGTGAGGTAAAGTCTTACCACCGGGAAGGGCAGGTGTGAGGTAAAGTCTTACCACTGAGAAGGGCAGGTGTGAGGTAAAGTCTTACCACCGGGAAGGGCAGGTGTGAGGTAAAGTCTTACCACCGGGAAGGGCAGGTGTGAGGTAAAGTCTTACCACTGAGAAGGGCAGGTGTGAGGTAAAGTCTTACCACTGGGAAGGGCAGGTGTGGGGTAAAGCCTTACCACTGAGAAGGGCAGGTGTGGGGTAAAGCCTTACCACTGAGAAGGGCAGGTGTGGGGTAAAGTCTTACCACTGGGAAGGGCAGGTGTGAGGTAAAGTCTTACCACTGGGAAGGGCAGGTGTGAGGTAAAGTCTTACCACTGGGAAGGGCAGGTGTGGGGTAAAGTCTTACCACCGGGAAGGGCAGGTGTGAGGTAAAGTCTTACCACCGGGAAGGGCAGGTGTGAGGTAAAGTCTTACCACTGGGAAGGGCAGGTGTGAGGTAAAGTCTTACCACTGGGAAGGGCAGGTGTGAGGTAAGGTCTTACCACTGGGAAGGGCAGGTGTGGGGTAAAGCCTTACCACTGGGAAGGGCAGGTGTGAGGTAAAGTCTTACCACTGGGAAGGGCAGGTGTGAGGTAAAGTCTTACCACTGGGAAGGGCAGGTGTGAGGTAAAGTCTTACCACTGGGAAGGGCAGGTGTGAGGTAAAGTCTTACCACCGGGAAGGGCAGGTGTGAGGTAAAGTCTTACCACCGGGAAGGGCAGGTGTGAGGTAAAGTCTTACCACCGGGAAGGGCAGGTGTGAGGTAAAGTCTTACCACCGGGAAGGGCAGGTGTGAGGTAAAGTCTTACCACCGGGAAGGGCAGGTGTGAGGTAAAGTCTTACCACTGAGAAGGGCAGGTGTGAGGTAAAGTCTTACCACTGAGAAGGGCAGGTGTGAGGTAAAGTCTTACCACTGGGAAGGGCAGGTGTGAGGTAAAGCCTTACCACTGAGAAGGGCAGGTGTGAGGTAAAGTCTTACCACTGGGAAGGGCAGGTGTGAGGTAAAGTCTTACCACCGGGAAGGGCAGGTGTGAGGTAAAGTCTTACCACCGGGAAGGGCAGGTGTGAGGTAAAGTCTTACCACCGGGAAGGGCAGGTATGAGGTAAAGTCTTACCACCGGGAAGGGCAGGTGTGAGGTAAAGTCTTACCACCGGGAAGGGCAGGTGTGAGGTAAAGTCTTACCACCGGGAAGGGCAGGTGTGAGGTAAAGTCTTACCACCGGGAAGGGCAGGTGTGAGGTAAAGTCTTACCACTGGGAAGGGCAGGTGTGAGGTAAAGTCTTACCACTGAGAAGGGCATCTCCTGGTGCAGAGGCTCCTGAGGGAGGTACTGGAGGGGGACAGAGGGAGGCATCGCTGGTGGGTGGTGGTGACTCGAGGCAGGGTAAGAGAACGTTCCTAATGGATGCTGGTCCCCCCTGAGGTCCACTTCATTCTCTACCCTCTGGAGAGGCTGGCGGACGGGAGAGAGAGTGAGTGAGTGAGAACTAAAACAGTCAGTGATGGGTTTTATACAATTCTAACTCCGACTGGTTCCTTTTTAATTAAAATGTGGATCAACTACTATATAGAAAGTACATACAGAAAGTACCACTGAAAGGAATATAAATATTGGGTTAATACATTCTAACTAAATCCTAGGCGACTCATCACTTTCTTTATTTTTTTTTATTAATGTGGATCAACTACTGTGTGTGTGTGTGTGTGTGTGTGTGTGTGTGTGTGTGTGTGTGTGTGTGTGTACTGGATGACGAGGCGTTCGTATAACGTTATTCCAATGTTATTCGTAACGGACATGATTCCGTCCTAAATGCCACTCCATTCTCTACATCAGGTAAACTACAACCTCCGGGAGGTAAAAAGAAAATACTATTTTGGGTTGAAAAACTCTCCAGGCCACTCTTGAACATCTACAACCTGATATAAAGTATTTATACATTGTAATGGACATACAATGCCTTCAGAAAGTATTCAAACCCTTTGACTTTTTCCCCCCAAATGTGTTACAGACATTGGTAGATGGGTAAACATAAAAAGCAGACATTGAATATCCCTTTGAGCATGATGAAGTTATTAATTACAATCTGGATGGTGTATCAATACACCCAGTCACTACAAAGATACAGGAGTCCTTCCTAACTCTGTTACCGGAGAGGAAGGAAACCGCTCAGGGATTTCACCATGAGGCCAATGATGACTGAAAACAATTGTAAATCTCCCACTCCAGAGCAAGGAAGTGTGAGGGGGAAATGATTGCCGACCCCTCCCACCCCCTCCACCAAAAATTCACCTCTGGCAGGCGTTCACCTCTGGCAGGCGACTCAAGTTTGCCAAAAAGCAACTGGATGATCATCAAGACTCTTGGAAGGATGTTCTACGGACAGATGAGTCAAAATAATAACTTTTTTTGGAAACATGGGTCCCATTATGCCAGGCGAAAACCAAACACTGCATTCCACAGTAAGAACCTCATAACAACGGTCAAGCATGGTGGTGGTAGTGGGATGGTTTGGGGTCAGCATGGTGGTGGTAGTGGGATGGTTTGGGGTCAGCGTGGTGGTGGTAGTGGGATGGTTTGGGGTCAGCATGGTGGTGGTAGTGGGATGGTTTGGGGACAACATGGTGGTGGTAGTGGGATGGTTTGGGGTCAGCATGGTGGTGGTAGTGGGATGGTTTGGGGACAACATGGTGGTGGTAGTGGGATGGTTTGGGGTCAGCATGGTGGTGGTAGTGGGATGGTTTGGGGACAACATGGTGGTGGTAGTGGGATGGTTTGGGGACAACATGGTGGTGGTAGTGGGATGGTTTGGGGACAACATGGTGGTGGTAGTGGGATGGTTTGGGGTCAGCATGGTGGTGGTAGTGGGATGGTTTGGGGTCAGCATGGTGGTGGTAGTGGGATGGTTTGGGGACAACATGGTGGTGGTAGTGGGATGGTTTGGGGTCAGCATGGTGGTGGTAGTGGGATGGTTTGGGGTCAGCATGGTGGTGGTAGTGTGATGGTTTGGGGTCAGCATGGTGGTGGTAGTGGGATGGTTTGGGGACAACATGGTGGTGGTAGTGGGATGGTTTGGGGACAACGTGGTGGTGGTAGTGGGATGGTTTGGGGTCAGCGTGGTGGTGGTAGTGTGATGGTTTGGGGTCCAGCATGGTGGTGGTAGTGTGATGGTTTGGGGTCAGCGTGGTGGTGGTAGTGGGATGGTTTGGGGTCCAGCATGGTGGTGGTAGTGGGATGGTTTGGGGTCAGCATGGTGGTGGTCGTGGGATGGTTTGGGGACAACATGGTGGTTGTAGTGTGATGGTTTGGGGACAACATGGTGGTGGTAGTGGGATGGTTTGGGGTCAGCGTGGTGGTGGTAGTGGGATGGTTTGGGGACAACATGGTGGTGGTAGTGGGATGGTTTGGGGACAACATGGTGGTGGTAGTGGGATGGTTTGGGGACAACATGGTGGTGGTAGTGTGATGGTTTGGGGACAACATGGTGGTGGTAGTGTGATGGTTTGGGGTCAGCATGGTGGTGGTAGTGGGATGGTTTGGGGTCAGCGTGGTGGTGGTAGTGGGATGGTTTGGGGACAACATGGTGGTGGTAGTGGGATGGTTTGGGGACAACATGGTGGTTGTAGTGTGATGGTTTGGGGACAACATGGTGGTGGTAGTGGGATGGTTTGGGGTCAGCATGGTGGTGGTAGTGGGATGGTTTGGGGTCAGCATGGTGGTGGTCGTGGGATGGTTTGGGGACAACATGGTGGTGGTAGTGGGATGGTTTGGGGACAACATGGTGGTGGTCGTGGGATGGTTTGGGGTCAGCATGGTGGTGGTAGTGTGATGGTTTGGGGACAACATGGTGGTGGTAGTGTGATGGTTTGGGGACAACATGGTGGTGGTAGTGTGATGGTTTGGGGACAGCATGGTGGTGGTAGTGGGATGGTTTGGGGACAACATGGTGGTGGTCGTGGGATGGTTTGGGGACAACATGGTGGTTGTAGTGTGATGGTTTGGGGACAACATGGTGGTGGTAGTGGGATGGTTTGGGGTCAGCATGGTGGTGGTAGTGGGATGGTTTGGGGTCAGCGTGGTGGTGGTAGTGTGATGGTTTGGGGACAACATGGTGGTGGTAGTGGGATGGTTTGGGGTCAGCATGGTGGTGGTAGTGGGATGGTTTGGGGTCAGCGTGGTGGTGGTAGTGTGATGGTTTGGGGACAACATGGTGGTGGTAGTGGGATGGTTTGGGGTCAGCATGGTGGTGGTAGTGGGATGGTTTGGGGTCAGCATGGTGGTGGTAGTGTGATGGTTTGGGGTCAGCATGGTGGTGGTAGTGTGATGGTTTGGGGTCAGCATGGTGGTGGTAGTGGGATGGTTTGGGGTCAGCATGGTGGTGGTAGTGGGATGGTTTGGGGTCAGCGTGGTGGTGGTAGTGGGATGGTTTGGGGTCAGCATGGTGGTGGTAGTGGGATGGTTTGGGGTCAGCATGGTGGTGGTAGTGGGATGGTTTGGGGTCAGCATGGTGGTGGTAGTGTGATGGTTTGGGGTCAGCATGGTGGTGGTAGTGTGATGGTTTGGGGACAACATGGTGGTGGTAGTGGGATGGTTTGGGGTCAGCATGGTGGTGGTAGTGTGATGGTTTGGGGACAACATGGTGGTGGTAGTGGGATGGTTTGGGGTCAGCATGGTGGTGGTAGTGGGATGGTTTGGGGTCAGCATGGTGGTGGTAGTGTGATGGTTTGGGGTCAGCATGGTGGTGGTAGTGTGATGGTTTGGGGTCAGCATGGTGGTGGTAGTGTGATGGTTTGGGGTCAGCATGGTGGTGGTAGTGGGATGGTTTGGGGTCAGCGTGGTGGTGGTAGTGTGATGGTTTGGGGTCAGCATGGTGGTGGTAGTGTGATGGTTTGGGGTCAGCATGGTGGTGGTAGTGTGATGGTTTGGGGTCAGCATGGTGGTGGTAGTGTGATGGTTTGGGGTCAGCATGGTGGTGGTAGTGTGATGGTTTGGGGTCCAGCATGGTGGTGGTAGTGTGATGGTTTGGGGTCCAGCATGGTGGTGGTAGTGTGATGGTTTGGGGTCAGCATGGTGGTGGTAGTGTGATGGTTTGGGGTCAGCATGGTGGTGGTAGTGTGATGGTTTGGGGTCCAGCATGGTGGTGGTAGTGTGATGGTTTGGGGTCAGCATGGTGGTGGTAGTGTGATGGTTTGGGGTCAGCATGGTGGTGGTAGTGTGATGGTTTGGGGTCAGCATGGTGGTGGTAGTGTGATGGTTTGGGGTCCAGCATGGTGGTGGTAGTGTGATGGTTTGGGGTCCAGCATGGTGGTGGTAGTGTGATGGTTTGGGGTCAGCATGGTGGTGGTAGTGTGATGGTTTGGGGTCAGCATGGTGGTGGTAGTGTGATGGTTTGGGGTCAGCATGGTGGTGGTAGTGTGATGGTTTGGGGTCAGCATGGTGGTGGTAGTGTGATGGTTTGGGGTCAGCATGGTGGTGGTAGTGTGATGGTTTGGGGATGCTTTGCTGCCTCAGGACCTGGACGAATTGCCTTAATAGAAGGAACCATGAATTCTGCTCTGTATCAGAGAATTCTACAGGCGAATGACAGACCATCCGTCTGTGAGCTGAAGCACAGCTGGGTCATTGTAGCAAAACAATAATCCAAAACACAATAAAACTGTACATGAAAATGGTTAAAAAGCAACAAATTTCAAGTTTTGGAATGGCCTAGTCAAAGTCCAGACCTAATCCCATATGAGATGTTTTGACAGGACTTGAAACGGGCAGTTCATGCTTGAAAATGTCGCTAAGTTAAAGCAGTTCTGCATGGCAGAGTAGGCCAAAATTCCTCCACGGCGACGTGAGAGACTGGTCAACGACTACAGGAAGTGTTTGGTTGGCGTCATTGCAGCGTGGCACAACCAGTTATTGAATGTAAGGGAGCGATTACTTTTACACACAGGGGAATTGGGTGTTGTATAACTTTGTTAATTAAATAAGTATCAATATGTGTTGTTATTTGTAAAGACAGGTTCCCTTTTTCTAATATTATATATATATATAATAATATTATATCTAATATTAGGTTTTGGTTGAAGATTTGATAACACTCAGCATCAAAAATATGCACAAATAGAGAAAATAAGAAAGGGGGGGAAATACTTTTTCAAAGCACTTTATAGCAACCGTATTCCCCCTGTATAGCAACCGTATTCCCCCTGTATAGCAACCGTATTCCCCCTGTATAGCAACCGTATTCCCCCTGTATAGCAACCGTATTCCCCCTGTATAGCAACCGTATTCCCCCTGTATAGCAACCGTATTCCCCCTGTATAGCAACCGTATTCCCCCTGTATATCACAACCGTATTCCCCCTGTATAGCAACCGTATTCCCCCTGTATAGCAACCGTATTCCCCCTGTATAGCAACCGTATTCCCCCTGTATAGCAACCGTATTCCCCCTGTATAGCAACCGTATTCCCCCTGTATAGCAACCGTATTCCCTCTGTATATCACAACCGTATTCCCCCTGTATAGCAACCGTATTCCCCCTGTATAGCAACCGTATTCCCCCTGTATAGCAACCGTATTCCCCCTGTACATCACAACCGTATCCCCCCTGTATATCAACCGTATTCCCCCTGTATATCACAACCGTATTCCCCCTGTATATCACAACCGTATTCCCCCTGTATATCACAACCGTATTCCCCCTGTATATCACAACCGTATTCCCCCTGTACATCACAACCGTATCCCCCCTGTACATCACAACCGTATTCCCTCTGTACATCACAACCGTATTCCCTCTGTACATCACAACCGTATTCCCTCTGTACATCACAACCGTATTCCCTCTGTACATCACAACCGTATTCCCTCTGTACATCACAACCGTATTCCCCCTGTACATCACAACCGTATTCCCCCTGTACATCACAACCGTATTCCCCCTGTATATCACAACCGTATTCCCCCTGTACATCACAACCGTATTCCCTCTGTACATCACAACCGTATTCCCTCTGTACATCACAACCGTATCCCCCCTGTACATCACAACCGTATCCCCCCTGTACATCACAACCGTATCCCCCCTGTACATCACAACCGTATCCCCCCTGTACATCACAACCGTATTCCCCCTGTACATCACAACCGTATCCCCCCTGTACATCACAACCGTATCCCCCCTGTACATCACAACCGTATCCCCCCTGTACATCACAACCGTATTCCCCCTGTATATCACAACCGTATTCCCCCTGTATATCACAACCGTATTCCCCCTGTATATCACAACCGTATTCCCCCTGTACATCACAACCGTATTCCCCCTGTACATCACAACCGTATTCCCCCTGTATAGCAACCGTATCCCCCCTGTACATCACAACCGTATTCCCCCTGTATAGCAACCGTATCCCCCTGTACATCACAACCGTATTCCCCCTGTACATCACAACCGTATTCCCCCTGTACATCACAACCGTATTCCCCCTGTATAGCAACCG
The DNA here is from genome assembly GCF_016432855.1 of Salvelinus namaycush. Lineage (NCBI taxonomy): Eukaryota > Metazoa > Chordata > Actinopteri > Salmoniformes > Salmonidae > Salvelinus > Salvelinus namaycush. Next base: position 1,431,819 of record NC_052311.1, read on the forward strand.
TATTCCCCCCTGTATATCAACCGTATTCCCCCTGTACATCACAACCGTATTCCCCCTGTACATCACAACCGTATTCCCCCTGTACATCACAACCGTATTCCCCCTGTATAGCAACCGTATTCCCCCCTGTATATCAACCGTATTCCCCCTGTACATCACAACCGTATTCCCCCTGTACATCACAACCGTATCCCCCCTGTACATCACAACCGTATCCCCCCTGTACATCACAACCGTATCCCCCCTGTACATCACAACCGTATTCCCCCTGTACATCACAACCGTATTCCCCCTGTATATCACAACCGTATTCCCCCTGTACATCACAACCGTATTCCCCCTAAGCACAGGCAAAATCCTAGAGGAAAACCTGGTCCAATCTGCTTTACAACAGACACTGGGAGACAAATTCACCTTCCAACAGGACAATAGCCAAAAACACAAGGCCAAATAAACACTGGGGTTGCTTACCAAGACGACATTGAATGTTCCGGAGTGACCGAGTTACAGTTTTGACTTATTAACGGCTTGGAAATCTATGGTAAGACTTGAAAATAACTGTCTAGCAATCACCAACAACCAACTTGACAGAGCTTGAAGAATCTTTTAAAGAATCATGTGCAAATATTGTACAATCCAAGTGTGCAAAGCTCTTAAGAGGCTCACAGCTGTAATCGCTGCAAAAAGGTGGTTCTAATACGTATTGACTCAGGGGTGTGAATACTTACGTAAATTAGATATTTCTGTATTTCATTTTCAATACATTTGCAAAAATGTCTAAAAACACGTTGTCATTATGGGGATTTGTGGGTAGATGTGTCAGAATACAATTCAATCCATGTTGAATTCAGGCTGTAACAACAAAACAAGTCAAGTGGTATGAATACTTTCTGAAGGAACTGTATATATTTTCAAATTAGTGCCAATTTTTTGGCTCACAAATTGATTTTGACAAACAAATCGTAAAAAACATCCCGATGTGAACTTTCATCCAACACATTTGCCCCCCCCCCCCCCCCCCCTCCCTGCCTTAATTTAGTGCACTACTTCCCTTCCTGTTGGTAGTAGTGACGGAGTAGCTAGCGAGCTACTACAGAGTCCATGGACTGCAGTGGCTTAGCTCCTACCATGGAAAAGCCAGAGACAGCGAAACACCTTGAAGAGACCGTGCTGCCTGCCTGCCCCCGGACTTTCTCTCCCTGCAAGCCCACCTCCCTGCCTGCCCCCGGACTTCCTCTCCCTGCGAGCCCACCTCCCTGCCTGCCCCTGGACTTCCTCTCCCTGCGAGCCCACCTCCCTGCCTGCCCCTGGACTTCCTCTCCCTGCGAGCCCACCTCCCTGCCTGCCCCTGGACTTTCTCTCCCTGCGAGCCCACCTCCCTCCCTGCCTGCCCCTGGACTTCCTCTCCCTGCGAGCCCACCTCCCTGCCTGCCTGCCCCCGGACTTCCTCTCCCTGCGAGCCCACCTCCCTGCCTGCCCCTGGACTTCCTCTCCCTGCGAGCCCACCTCCCTGCCTGCCTGCCCCCGGACTTCCTCTCCCTGCGAGCCCACCTCCCTGCCTGCCTGCCCCTGGACTTCCTCTCCCTGCGAGCCCACCTCCCTGCCTCCGGACTTTCTCTCCCTGCGAGCCCACCTCCCTGCCTCCCTGCCCCTGGACTTCCTCTCCCTGCGAGCCCACCTCCCTCCCTGCCTCCGGACTTTCTCTCCCTGCGAGCCCACCTCCCTGCCTGCCCCCGGACTTTCTCTCCCTGCTAGCCCACCTCCCTCCCTGCCCCCGGACTTCCTCTCCCTGCGAGCCCACCTCCCTGCCTGCCTGCCCCTGGACTTCCTCTCCCTGCGAGCCCACCTCCCTGCCTGCCTGCCCCTGGACTTCCTCTCCCTGCGAGCCCACCTCCCTGCCTCCGGACTTTCTCTCCCTGCGAGCCCACCTCCCTGCCTCCCTGCCCCTGGACTTCCTCTCCCTGCGAGCCCACCTCCCTCCCTGCCTCCGGACTTTCTCTCCCTGCGAGCCCACCTCCCTGCCTGCCCCCGGACTTTCTCTCCCTGCTAGCCCACCTCCCTCCCTGCCCCCGGACTTCCTCTCCCTGCGAGCCCACCTCCCTGCCTGCCTGCCCCTGGACTTCCTCTCCCTGCGAGCCCACCTCCCTGCCTCCGGACTTTCTCTCCCTGCGAGCCCACCTCCCTGCCTCCCTGCCCCTGGACTTCCTCTCCCTGCGAGCCCACCTCCCTCCCTGCCTCCGGACTTTCTCTCCCTGCGAGCCCACCTCCCTGCCTGCCTGCCCCCGGACTTTCTCTCCCTGCTAGCCCACCTCCCTCCCTGCCCCCGGACTTCCTCTCCCTGCGAGCCCACCTTCCTATCTCCCTGCCCCCGGACTTCCTCTCCCTGCGAGCCCACCTCCCTCCCTGCCCCCGGACTTCCTCTCCCTGCGAGCCCACCTCCCTGCCTGCCCCCGGACTTCCTCTCCCTGCGAGCCCACCTCCCTGCCTGCCTGCCCCCGGACTTCCTCTCCCTGCGAGCCCACCTCCCTGCCTGCCCCCGGACTTTCTCTCCCTGCGAGCCCACCTCCCTGCCTGCCTGCCCCCGGACTTTCTCTCCCTGCGAGCCCACCTCCCTGCCTGCCTGCCCCCGGACTTTCTCTCCCTGCGAGCCCACCTCCCTCCCTGCCCCCGGACTTCCTCTCCCTGCGAGCCCACCTCCCTCCCTGCCTGCCCCCGGACTTCCTCTCCCTGCGAGCCCACCTCCCTCCCTGCCCCCGGACTTCCTCTCCCTGCGAGCCCACCTCCCTGCCTGCCCCCGGACTTCCTCTCCCTGCGAGCCCACCTCGCTGCCTGCCCCCGGACTTCCTCTCCCTGCTAGCCCACCTCCCTGCCTGCCCCCGGACTTCCTCTCCCTGCGAGCCCACCTCCCTCCCTGCCTGCCCCCGGACTTCCTCTCCCTGCGAGCCCACCTCCCTGCCTGCCCCCGGACTTCCTCTCCCTGCGAGCCCACCTCCCTGCCTGCCCCCGGACTTCCTCTCCCTGCGAGCCCACCTCCCTGCCTGCCCCCGGACTTCCTCTCCCCTCTGCGAGCCCACCTCCCTCAGACTCAAACCATGAACTTTCTAACGACTGTCCATCATGTTGATTTTTCTAAATTGCATCTATTTTTGTTGTTGTTACTTATAAAGCGCTTTGAGATTAGTGTAATGAAAGTACGTAATGAATAGCGTTATTAAAGTTTAATAAATCATTATTACTTTTGACCAGAACCCCATGGGCCCTGGTCTAAAGTAGTGCACTATATAGGGAATAGGGCCCTGGTCTAAAGTAGTGCACTATATAGGGAATAGGGCCCTGGTCTAAAGTAGTGCACTATATAGGGAATAGGGCCCTGGTCTAAAGTAGTGCACTATATAGGGAATAGGGCCCTGGTCTAAAGTAGTGCACTATATAGGGAATAGGGCCCTGGTCTAAAGTAGTGCACTATATAGGGAATAGGGCCCTGGTCTAAAGTAGTGCACTATATAGGGAATAGGGCTCTGGTCTAAAGTAGTGCACTATATAGGGAATAGGGCCCTGGTCTAAAGTAGTGCACTATATAGGGAATAGGGCTCTGGTCTAAAGTAGTGTACTATATAGGGAATAGGGCCCTGATCTAAAGTAGTGCACTATATAGGGAATAGGGCCCTGGTCTAAAGTAGTGCACTATATAGGGAATAGGGCCCTGGTCTAAAGTAGTGCACTATATAGGGAATAGGGCCCTGGTCTAAAGTAGTGCACTATATAGGGAATAGGGCCCTGGTCTAAAGTAGTGCACTATATAGGGAATAGGGCCCTGGTCTAAAGTAGTGCACTATATAGGGTGTAGGGAGCCATTTGGGACTCAGGCGAGGGTACTCACCATGCGTGGGTGCTGCCTCTGGAGAGGGAGAAACTGGCTGAGACGAGTAAGGTGAGGAGGCTGGTGGTGGGGGGGCGGCCCCGGAGGGTTGGGGTGCAATATAAAATGTTCGCTGGAGATCAGGGGTGGGAAAGCTTGGTAAGACACTGGCAAATGCTGCATTGTACAGGCTTGGATGAGCTAGAAAAATAGAGAGAGAGAAAGACAGAACACACTGTTAATAACAAAATTGGTAGTAATAAACGGTGGTTAACCATACAGAACAAGACTGACAGGGCCGTCCTCAAGAAACCAATTCTACATAAATCAAAGCAGTAAAGATATAATCACCTATGGACTAAAAGGCAATCTATGATCTATGGGTATTACCGGCCATCTACGGGCCAATCCTTACGCTACACCAACACACGAACAAGAGTGAATATGTCCACAGCTCAGATGCAATGATGTCAAGAATATTGGCAAATATCGCGCTGCTAAAACAGCATGAGAAAGAGACAGTGTCGGTAGGGCTGCTACATCGACAGTGAACACGACTGAAGTGGTATGGCGTGTTGTCGGGAGTTGAATGGCGTGTTGTCGGGAGTTGAGTGGCGTGTTGTCGGGAGTTGAATGGCGTGTTGTCGGGAGTTGAGTGGCGTGTTGTCGGGAGTTGAGTGGCGTGTTGTCGGGAGTTGAGTGGCGTGTTGTCGGGAGTTGAGTGGCGTGTTGTCGGGAGTTGAATGGCGTGTTGTCGGGAGTTGAGTGGCGTGTTGTCGGGAGTTGAGTGGCGTGTTGTCGGGAGTTGAATGGCGTGTTGTCGGCGTTTGAATGGCGTGTGTCGGCAGTTGAGTGGCGTGTTGTCGGGAGTTGAGTGGCGTGTTGTCGGGAGTTGAGTGGCGTGTTGTCGGGAGTTGAATGGCGTGTTGTCGGGAGTTGAATGGCGTGTTGTCGGCGGTTGAGTGGCGTGTGTCGGCGGTTGAGTGGCGTGTTGTCGGCGGTTGAGTGGCGTGTTGTCGGGAGTTGAATGGCGTGTTGTCGGGAGTTGAATGGCGTGTTGTCGGGAGTTGAATGGCGTGTTGTCGGGAGTTGAATGGCGTGTTGTCGGGAGTTGAATGGCGTGTTGTCGGGAGTTGAATGGCGTGTTGTCGGGAGTTGAATGGCGTGTTGTCGGGAGTTGAATGGCGTGTTGTCGGGAGTTGAATGGCGTGTTGTCGGGAGTTGAATGGCGTGTTGTCGGGAGTTGAATGGCGTGTTGTCGGGAGTTGAGTGGCGTGTTGTCGGGAGTTGAGTGGCGTGTTGTCGGGAGTTGAGTGGCGTGTTGTCGGGAGTTGAGTGGCGTGTTGTCGGGAGTTGAGTGGCGTGTTGTCGGGAGTTGAGTGGCGTGTTGTCGGGAGTTGAGTGGCGTGTTGTCGGCGGTTGAATGGCGTGTTGTCGGCGTTTGAATGGCGTGTTGTCGGGAGTTGAGTGGCGTGTTGTCGGCGGTTGAATGGCGTGTTGTCGGGAGTTGAATGGCGTGTTGTCGGGAGTTGAATGGCGTGTTGTCGGGAGTTGAATGGCGTGTTGTCGGGAGTTGAATGGCGTGTTGTCGGGAGTTGAATGGCGTGTTGTCGGGAGTTGAGTGGCGTGTTGTCGGGAGTTGAGTGGCGTGTTGTCGGGAGTTGAGTGGCGTGTTGTCGGGAGTTGAATGGCGTGTTGTCGGCGTTTGAGTGGCGTGTTGTCGGGAGTTGAGTGGCGTGTTGTCGGGAGTTGAATGGCGTGTTGTCGGGAGTTGAGTGGCGTGTTGTCGGGAGTTGAATGGCGTGTTGTCGGGAGTTGAGTGGCGTTTTGTCGGGAGTTGAATGGCGTGTTGTCGGCGTTTGAATGGCGTGTTGTCGGGAGTTGAGTGGCGTGTTGTCGGGAGTTGAGTGGCGTGTTGTCGGGAGTTGAGTGGCGTGTTGTCGGGAGTTGAGTGGCGTGTTGTCGGGAGTTGAATGGCGTGTTGTCGGGAGTTGAATGGCGTGTTGTCGGGAGTTGAATGGCGTGTTGTCGGGAGTTGAGTGGCGTGTTGTCGGGAGTTGAGTGGCGTGTTGTCGGGAGTTGAGTGGCGTGTTGTCGGGAGTTGAGTGGCGTGTTGTCGGGAGTTGAGTGGCGTGTTGTCGGGAGTTGAGTGGCGTGTTGTCGGGAGTTGAGTGGCGTGTTGTCGGGAGTTGAGTGGCGTGTTGTCGGGAGTTGAGTGGCGTGTTGTCGGGAGTTGAGTGGCGTGTTGTCGGCGGTTGAGTGGCGTGTGTCGGCGGTTGAGTGGCGTGTTGTCGGCGGTTGAGTGGCGTGTGTCGGCGGTTGAGTGGCGTGTTGTCGGCGGTTGAGTGGCGTGTGTCGGCGGTTGAATGGCGTGTTGTCGGGAGTTGAATGGCGTGTTGTCGGCAGTTGAATGGCGTGTTGTCGGGAGTTGAATGGCGTGTTGTCGGGAGTTGAATGGCGTGTTGTCGGGAGTTGAATGGCGTGTGTCGGCGTTTGAGTGGCGTGTGTCGGCGTTTGAGTGGCGTGTGTCGGCGTTTGAGTGGCGTGTGTCGGCGTTTGAGTGGCGTGTGTCGGCGTTTGAGTGGCGTGTGTCGGCGTTTGAGTGGCGTGTGTCGGCGTTTGAGTGGCGTGTGTCGGCGGTTGAGTGGCGTGTGTCGGCGGTTTGAGTGGCGTGTGTCGGTGGTTGACTGGCGTGTGTCGGCGGTTGAGTGGCGTGTGTCGGCGGTTGAGTGGCGTGTGTCGGCGGTTGAGTGGCGTGTTGTCGGCGGTTGAGTGGCAGTGTTGTCGGCGGTTGAGTGGCGTGTGTCGGTGGTTGAGTGGCGTGTGTCGGTGGTTGACTGGCGTGTGTCGGTAGTTGACTGGCGTGTGTCGGTAGTTGACTGGCGTGTGTCGGTGGTTGACTGGCGTGTGTCGGTGGTTGACTGGTGTGTGTCGGTAGTTGACTGGCGTGTGTCGGTAGTTGACTGGCGTGTGTCGGTAGTTGACTGGCGTGTGTCGGTAGTTGACTGGCGTGTGTCGGTGGTTGACTGGCGTGTGTCGGTGGTTGACTGGCGTGTGTCGGTGGTTGACTGGCGTGTGTCGGTGGTTGACTGGCGTGTGTCGGTGGTTGACTGGCGTGTGTCGGTGGTTGACTGGCGTGTGTCGGTGGTTGACTGGCGTGTGTCGGTGGTTGACTGGCGTGTGTCGGTGGTTGACTGGCGTGTGTCGGTGGTTGACTGGCGTGTGTCGGTGGTTGAATGGTGTGTGTTGGTAGTAGGGGTTGGAACCAAAATTATTTTCCAATCGTTTCGGTCTGCACAGAAGCATTATTTTTTAGTTCCGTTCCACTGTTTTGACAAAATAAAGTTCTGAACCGGTTTGAACCCACAAAGAAGTACTGGTTTATATCGTTCTTTTCTCTTCCTTTTTAAAACTGAAATACATATATATAATATATTTATTTTACATTTAGCTCTACATTAAATGACTTCACCAATCAGTGCAGATAGAACAACTTGTTGTGGAGTGGGTAAGCAATTTAATGTGTATTGGAAAGTCGTTAAGAGCACATTGTATTTTGCATTAACGGCAGAGTTGAATCATAATGAAAGATGAACACACACTGTGCTGACAGTCACAGTGTAGCGCGCGAGATGCAACTGAAGGAGAGGGCAAGAGAGGATGGAGGAAGCTTGCCTTGCAGCGCTGGGCATCTTCTTATGACATCGTTATCTGAATTAGGCCCACACAATTATACCTAGGGAGGAGTGGCTTCTATGGAGAAACTTTGAATATCTGAGTTGGTTTAGTGTTGGACCAGAGAAGCTAGCGAGCTAACAAGCTTATGTGTGCAGAGCAGCACTAAAATTTAAAACACATCCTACCTTCTTGAAGATAATAAATCCAATGTGAAACGTGATAATGTTAGTTAATATACTATAGTTAAAAAAGTAAATCCATTCTTATCTAATTAAACATATCTTCCTAATTTCTGAATTACACCTGTAACGTCGTCAGTAGGCTACAGTAACCTGCGCTTCAGAGGGGGAGGGCCTACAGTAACCTGCGCTTCAGAGGGGGAGGAGCTACAGTAACCTAAGCTTCAGAGGGGGAGGGGCTACAGTAACCTAAGCTTCAGAGGGGAGGAGCTTTCCAGCTGGCAGGCAGACGCTGGAATAAGTTTCTGAGTGACAGAGTGAGGGATTTGCATAGACGCTTTGTTTGTGATTTTTGTGGGACCAAAAAAAATTGTTCCCATGCTTTTAAAATAACGGTTCTGTTCCGGAACAGTTTAGATAACTTTTGTTTTCGATTTGGGTTCTGATCCTCAAATAATCTTGTTATTTTCCAGTTTTTGGTTCTGTTCCCCCTGAACCAGTTCTAACCCTTGGTTGGTAGTGGTATGATGGGTTGCTGAGGTATGCTAGCTAGTGTGGCTGGAGTGGTTATGGTGTGTAGGTAGCAATGTATTAACAGTGGGTACGGTGCGTAGGAAGCGGTGTATTAACAGTGGGTACGGTGCGTAGGAAGCGGTGTATTAACAGTGGCTACGGTGCGTAGGAAGCGGTGTATTAACAGTGGCTACGGTGCGTAGGAAGCGGTGTATTAACAGTGGCTACGGTGCGTAGGAAGCGGTGTATTAACAGTGGCTACGGTGCGTAGGAAGCGGTGTATTAACAGTGGCTACGGTGCGTAGGAAGCGGTGTATTAACAGTGGCTACGGTGCGTAGGAAGCGGTGTATTAACAGTGGCTACGGTGCGTAGGAAGCGGTGTATTAACAGTGGCTACGGTGCGTAGGAAGCGGTGTATTAACAGTGGCTACGGTGCGTAGGAAGTGGTGTAGTAACAGTGGGTACGGTGCGTAGGAAGCGGTGTATTAACAGTGGGTACGGTGCGTAGGAAGCGGTGTATTAACAGTGGGTACGGCGCGTAGGAAGCGGTGTAGTAACAGTGGGTACGGTGCATAGGAAGCGGTGTATTAACAGTGGGTACGGTGCGTAGGAAGTGGTGTATTAACAGTGGCTACGGTGCGTAGGAAGCGGTGTATTAACAGTGGGTACGGTGCGTAGGAAGCGGTGTATTAACAGTGGGTACGGTGCGTAGGAAGCGGTGTATTAACAGTGGGTACGGTGCGTAGGAAGCGGTGTATTAACAGTGGGTACGGTGCGTAGGAAGCGGTGTATTAACAGTGGGTACGGTGCGTAGGAAGCGGTGTATTAACAGTGGGTACGGTGCGTAGGAAGCGGTGTATTAACAGTGGGTACGGTGCGTAGGAAGCGGTGTATTAACAGTGGGTACGGTGCGTAGGAAGCGGTGTATTAACAGTGGGTACGGTGCGTAGGAAGCGGTGTATTAACAGTGGGTACGGTGCGTAGGAAGCGGTGTATTAACAGTGGGTACGGTGCGTAGGAAGCGGTGTATTAACAGTGGGTACGGTGCGTAGGAAGCGGTGTATTAACAGTGGGTACGGTGCGTAGGAAGCGGTGTATTAACAGTGGGTACGGTGCGTAGGAAGCGGTGTATTAACAGTGGGTACGGTGCGTAGGAAGCGGTGTATTAACAGTGGGTACGGTGCGTAGGAAGCGGTGTATTAACAGTGGGTACGGTGCGTAGGAAGCGGTGTATTAACAGTGGGTACGGTGCGTAGGAAGCGGTGTATTAACAGTGGGTACGGTGCGTAGGAAGCGGTGTATTAACAGTGGGTACGGTGCGTAGGAAGCGGTGTATTAACAGTGGGTACGGTGCGTAGGAAGCGGTGTATTAACAGTGGGTACGGTGCGTAGGAAGCGGTGTATTAACAGTGGGTACGGTGCGTAGGAAGCGGTGTATTAACAGTGGGTACGGTGCGTAGGAAGCGGTGTATTAACAGTGGGTACGGTGCGTAGGAAGCGGTGTATTAACAGTGGGTACGGTGCGTAGGAAGCGGTGTATTAACAGTGGGTACGGTGCGTAGGAAGCGGTGTATTAACAGTGGGTACGGCGCGTAGGAAGCGGTGTAGTAACAGTGGGTACGGCGCGTAGGAAGCGGTGTAGTAACAGTGGGTACGGCGCGTAGGAAGCGGTGTATTAACAGTGGGTACGGCGCGTAGGAAGCGGTGTATTAACAGTGGCTACGGTGCGTAGGAAGCGGTGTATTAACAGTGGCTACGGTGCGTAGGAAGCGGTGTATTAACAGTGGCTACGGTGCGTAGGAAGCGGTGTATTAACAGTGGGTACGGTGCGTAGGAAGCGGTGTATTAACAGCGGGTACGGTGCGTAGGAAGCGGTGTATTAACAGCGGGTACGGTGCGTAGGAAGCGGTGTATTAACAGTGGTTACGGTGCGTAGGAAGCGGTGTATTAACAGTGGGTACGGTGCGTAGGAAGCGGTGTATTAACAGTGGGTACGATGCGTAGGAAGCGGTGTATTAACAGTGGGTACGGTGCGTAGGAAGCGGTGTATTAACAGTGGGTACGGTGCGTAGGAAGCGGTGTATTAACAGTGGGTACGGTGCGTAGGAAGCGGTGTATTAACAGTGGGTACGGTGCGTAGGAAGCGGTGTATTAACAGTGGGTACGGTGCGTAGGAAGCGGTGTATTAACAGTGGGTACGGTGCGTAGGAAGCGGTGTATTAACAGTGGGTATGGTGCGTAGGAAGCGGTGTATTAACAGTGGGTACGGTGCGTAGGAAGCGGTGTATTAACAGTGGGTACGGTGCGTAGGAAGCGGTGTATTAACAGTGGGTATGGTGCGTAGGAAGCGGTGTATTAACAGTGGGTACGGTGCGTAGGAAGCGGTGTATTAACAGTGGGTACGGTGCGTAGGAAGCGGTGTATTAACAGTGGGTACGGTGCGTAGGAAGCGGTGTAGTAACAGTGGGTACGGCGCGTAGGAAGCGGTGTATTAACAGTGGGTATGGTGCGTAGGAAGCGTTGTATTAACAGTGGGTATGGTGCGTTGCTGACATGGACGTCACTGACATTCCAGCTCTTCCTTTTCAAACTCACAGGAGGAGGAAGGCAGCAGAGCAGAGAGAGCTGTCCGCTGAACATTACCGAGCATGCTGGGAGCTGCTGACTGTTGCACCCTGGGAGAGGTTGCCCGGCGTGGATGGGGAAACCGTGCGTCGTCACCGTGGTAACAGTGTAAGAGATGGGAACGGATCCCTGGTGCAATATTAGTACAAGAGAGAAAACAACGATTCAGTCAATTTTCCAAACAACTTTAAAAGACAAAACGTAACAGTGACGTCTCATTTTAAAGACTGTTCTGTGGATCATCTTTCTCCAAAGCTCACAGTATCATAGAGCCTAACAGACGGCATAAATAACTCACATCTGGCCCAGATCTTAAACCAGTGTGAATTTTTTAATTCACTAAACCACAACATTTTAATTTAACTTTTATTTAACTAGGCAAGTCAGTTAAGAACTCATTTTTATTTACAATGACGGCCTACCGGGGAACAAGTGGGTTAACTGCCTTGTTCAACATACACTCTGAAAGTAATGAAAGTAAAGTCGCACATTCTTCTCTAGTCTTAACATTTTGATTGTGTTCCAAATGGTACCCTATTAAATGCAGTACTTTTGACCAGGGGCCCCAAAGGGAATAGGGTTCCCCCACTACTACAGCGGTGTGGTACCTACGTACCTGGTCGTGTAGCTCCACCATGACGGGGGTCTGTTGATGCTGAGGTGGGTGTGCGACAGGGTGAAGCATGCGTGGCGGTGCACTGGCGTGGCTGTATTGTCTGGACTCATCTAAAAGAACCTGCTGATGTTGCTGGGAGAAGAGAGGGTGGTGGAAGTCCTGGAGCAAGGCGCTGTGGAGTACAACCGGTCGGTCTCGACTCCCCCACTGTCGTCTCACTGGCGGGCTGCAGGAACATCAAGGAAGCACACCATAAAACATCAGGCATACCATGTATTAATTTTTTTTTTGAAGTGTATCCAATGATCTATTTAGGATATACATAAGATTGTCTTTAATTTAATGTTATTTATTTGACATTAAAACATGTTTATGAATATCACAAGTTAGAGAAGTTTAGTGGGGGTGGGGGGGGTGTCCCTAAACAACAGCTAGAATCCAAAAGAGATGGTGGTCGCCTTTTTGTATTTTTGGGGGGTCTGGAACCTCAAGTAAGCACACTGTGAAACATCAAGGATACCATGCATAGACCATCTACATGATCTGTTTGGGATATACTACATGATCTGTTTGGGATATACTACATGATCTGTTTGGGATATACTACATGATTTGTTTGGGATATACTACATGATTTGTTTGGGATATACTACATGATTTGTTTGGGATATACTACGTGATCTGTTTGGGATATACTACGTGATCTGTTTGGGATATACTACGTGATCTGTTTGGGATATACTACGTGATCTGTTTGGGATATACTACGTGATCTGTTTGGGATATACTACGTGATCTGTTTGGGATATACTACGTGATCTGTTTGGGATATACTACGTGATCTGTTTGGGATATACTACGTGATCTGTTTGGGATATACTACGTGATCTGTTTGGGATATACTACGTGATCTGTTTGGGATATACTACGTGATCTGTTTGGGATATACTACGTGATCTGTTTGGGATATACTACGTGATCTGTTTGGGATATACTACATGATCTGTTTGGGATATACTACATGATCTGTTTGGGATATACTACATGATCTGTTTGGGATATACTACATGATCTGTTTGGGATATACTACATGATTTGTTTGGGATATACTACGTGATCTGTTTGGGATATACTACGTGATCTGTTTGGGATATACTACGTGATCTGTTTGGGATATACTACGTGATCTGTTTGGGATATACTACGTGATCTGTTTGGGATATACTACGTGATCTGTTTGGGATATACTACATGATCTGTTTGGGATATACTACATGATCTGTTTGGGATATACTACATGATCTGTTTGGGATATACTACATGATCTGTTTGGGATATATATTACATGATCTGTTTGGGATATACTACATGATCTGTTTGGGATATACTACATGATCTGTTTGGGATATACTACATGATCTGTTTGGGATATACTACATGATCTGTTTGGGATATACTACGTGATCTGTTTGGGATATACTACATGATCTGTTTGGGATATACTACATGATCTGTTTGGGATATACTACGTGATCTGTTTGGGATATACTACATGATCTGTTTGGGATATACTACATGATCTGTTTGGGATATACTACATGATCTGTTTGGGATATACTACATGATCTGTTTGGGATATACTACATGATCTGTTTGGGATATACTACATGATCTGTTTGGGATATACTACATGATCCGTTTGGGATATACTACATGATCTGTTTGGGATATACTACATGATTTGTTTGGGATATACTACATGATCTGTTTGGGATATACTACATGATTTGTTTGGGATATACTACATGATCTGTTTGGGATATACTACATGATCTGTTTGGGATATACTACATGATCTGTTTGGGATATACTACGTGATCTGTTTGGGATATACTACGTGATCTGTTTGGGATATACTACGTGATCTGTTTGGGATATACTACGTGATCTGTTTGGGATATACTACGTGATCTGTTTGGGATATACTACATGATCTGTTTGGGATATACTACATGATCTGTTTGGGATATACTACATGATCTGTTTGGGATATACTACGTGATCTGTTTGGGATATACTACGTGATCTGTTTGGGATATACTACATGATCTGTTTGGGATATACTACATGATCTGTTTGGGATATACTACATGATCTGTTTGGGATATATATTACATGATCTGTTTGGGATATACTACATGATCTGTTTGGGATATACTACATGATCTGTTTGGGATATACTACATGATCTGTTTGGGATATACTACGTGATCTGTTTGGGATATACTACATGATCTGTTTGGGATATACTACATGATCTGTTTGGGATATACTACATGATCCGTTTGGGATATACTTAGACAATTTACATTATTTTTTCGATACAACACCATACAATGTATGATGCTTTTCTTCAATTCATGTAAACTATGAGAGTAGTTTATCAAATACAGTCAAAGAAGAAGTGCTGTCTGGGTAGTTGGTCCTTGAATACGGCACAAATGATTCCTAAACCCTATGTAGTAGACCAGAACACACTATTCAGGAAACCTCAGGATGGATGGCTCATTATTCCATGATGACAGTTGATTTTTTTTTAAACATGTTTTTAAAGAGGGTGTGTGTGCTTCCCAAATGTATCCCTATTCCCTATATAGTGCACTACTTTTGACCAGAGCTCTATAGGGTAGTGTACTGTATAGGGTAAGGGGTGCCATTTGAAACACACAGAGTACTAAGGGAGTACTATTCACCTTCTCCTGAGGTGCACTGGTGTGTTGCAGGGCTCTCCTAGGAACCTCCTCTGGTTCAAGGGGGCTGTCGGTGGCCGCCTATTCACTGCTATTTCCCATGGTCGCATTGGTGACGTCGTGGGGACCGACGAGTCACACTCTGGAAGAGGAGAGCAGGGGTGCTGGAGGCACGTGTGCCTTCTAACCTCTGGCTTTACCCTGAAAATAAAACACTATTAGCTACCCAACCACACTCACTAGCCTGGATACGCAAAACTGAGGTTGATTTTAAATGTGTGTGTGTGTCTATATAGAAAATCATTTCTGGGTAACAATTAGGTACCTTAGTGTAACAGATTTCCAATAAAAGCTTGCAAAAATAACTATTTCTCAAGCAAGAATTTAGCTAGGACTGTCTGGGAGTGGAGAACTGAAAACTAGCTGTTATTGGCAGAAAGGTTTGGAACTCTTTGTTATTGGTCTATTGACCAGTTTGACACATGGTGATGTCACCGTGGAAAGCTGAAACTCCCGCCCACGCAAACCTGCCGATTAGAAGGTCCTGTGCAGAACTACATCTGATCAAATGTTTTCACACTTTTACAGTGTTAGTTTCATCGGCTGTTGTACAATATGAGAAAAAAAAACCAGGAAAACAGAAATTTCACTGCACCTTTAAGATGTAAAACATTTTCTATCAGACCAAAAAAAAACTAAAAAAATACTACACTAAGTCACTCTGGATAAGAGCATCTGCTAAATGACAAATGTATAGCTACTGACTGTAGCTAGCTATACGTGCAAGGTATTTACACAGGTAGCCCAATTCGGATGTTTTCCACTAATTGGTCCTTTGACCAATCACGTCAGATTTATTCACAACAGATGTTTTCAGAGATGATCTGATTGGTCCAAAAAATCTATAAGTTAAACAAAAATAGAAACACATTGGGCTGCCTGTAGAATCGCCGGACTATTTAAAGTCATAAATTCGTAAATAGGGGGCGCTGTAGCTAACAAACAAAAACAAGGAAAGCCATGTGCTCAGGGAGAAACAAAGCAACAACAAAGGACGAGGAGTTAGCTAAATAAGTAGCAATAACATATTCGTTTCACGTTTTAATGAGACAGGCATGCAACGTTACACTTCTATTTTCATTTACAGATGCATGGCTGAGATTCCATGATGCTAACGCATTTAGCCTCAAAAAGCACAAAGGCATTGCTTGCAATGGACACAGGCGCTAGCTAGCTGTTATATAAGCCAAGAAAGCCGTCCACTGTCAACCACATTTTTGTAGTGTGCGTGTTGCACAAAAGAATCAAGCTTTTCAAATCATATTTCGCAAATATGCTAGCTATCAATAGCCAAATGCATAAAAGGAACATGATTAGCGTGATAGCTAACCTGCCTAGCATCGTTAAATGTTTTCCATTTAGCTAACTGAGAATGTTTAACTAGCTAGCCACCTTAAGCGAACTTGCTTTAGTCTCAACTCAGAAGACTAGAGATGCACGGACTGAGGTTATATACCCTATGGCTAACTTAATTGGTTAACGTTCGCAGGCTGTGTTATGCTAGTGGATAGCCTATTTGCTATCTAACGTTATTGCACAGTCCGTCCAGGTGTCTAAATAAATACAAGCTGGTATATTATTTTTCTAACGAATGCTTCGTTTAGAATGATTAATTACGATAAATGTAATAGGCACCTTTCCTTCACGCGTGTTATTGTCACGGAGCGCCTTGGATAGCGTTGTTTTTGACGAAGCCACCTCTCTTCTGCCCGAGTGTTAAAAACACCAATCACAAACTGTAGGCGAGGCCGAAACCAAGTATGCTTTATAGCTACATTGTATCCCAAATAAACTATTCACATCCTGTGGGGATAGGAATTCTTGATCACAAATACATACAAATCAAAAAGACATATAGGTCTGGCACAGACACAACTTTGATGCTGAAAAACTAAACTAGGTACAGCTTTTAACCTCTTTAGGTTTTCCCTTTTTTTTCTCAAATTTTCGTCTGAAATGACATTCCCAAATCTAACTGCCTGTAGCTCAGGCCCTGGAGCAAGGTTATGGATATTCTTGGTACCATTTGAAAGGAGACACTGAGTTGAGTGGAAATGTGAAAGGAATGTAGGGTAATATAACACAATAGATCTGGTAAAATATTATACAAAGAAAATAAAAAAACTTTATTTTGTATTTTTTGTTAAATGCAAGAGAAAGGCCATAATGTATTATTCCAGCCCAGGTGCAATTTAGACTTTGGCCACTAGATGGCAGCAGTATATGTTTGTTTTTTAAAGACTGATCCAATGAACCATTGCATGTCTGTTTCAAATTTTGTATCAAGACTGGCCAAATGTGCCTAATTTTTATATTAATAACTTTTAATGTTCAAAATTGTGCACTCAAACAATAGCATGGTATTCTTTCACAGTAATAGCTACTGTAAATTGGACAGTGCAGTTAGATTAACAAGAATTTAAGCTTTCTGCCAATGTCAGATATGTCCAGGGACATTTTCTTGTTACTTACAACCTCATGCTAATTGCATTAGCCTACGTTAGCTCAACCGTCCCATGGAAGAGACACCGATCCCAAATAAGTTTTGAGAAGAACTAGACCACGTGTGTCAAACATTTGGTATTCAACGAGGTCTGGAGGACTGCACTGAAAATTTGTTTGATTTCCTCGCTGTCAAAATGTGCAAAATATTGTCCTCTACCCATTGTTTTTGGCATTTTCAATGCTCCCTGACTGTCTAGCTTTTATTTCAGTGATTATTAGCGAGTTGTACATGGTCAAGAAACAATGAATGTAGGTCGATTCTCATTTCTACACTGTTTCCATTTGTGATTTCTAAAATCAAATAAACTTTTGTCACATGCGCCAAATTCAAACAGGTGTAGACCTTACAGTGAAATGCTTACTTACAGGCCCTTAACAAACAATGTAGTTAATTAAACAAAAAAAAGTAAGAGATAAAAATAACAAATAATTAAAGAGCAGCAGTAAATAACAATAACGGGGCTAAATACAGGGGGTTCCGGTACAGAGTCAATGTGCGGTGGCACCGGTGTCGAGGTAATTTAGGTAACATGTAGGTAGAGTTATTAAAGTGACTATGCATAGATAATAACAGAGTAGCAGCAGCGTAGAAGGGGGGGGGGGGCAATGCAAATAGTCTGTGTAGACATTTGATTAGCTGTTCATGAGTCTTATGGCTTGGGGGTAGAAGCTGTTTAGAAGCCTCTTGGATGTAGACTTGGCGCTCCGGTACCGCTTGCCGTGCGGTAGCAGAGAGAACAGTCTACGACTAGGGTGGCTGGAGTCTGACAATTTTTAGGGCCTTCCTCTGACACCACTTGGTATAGAGGTCCTGGATGGCAGGAAGATTGGCCCTGGTGATGTACTGGGCCGTTCGCACTACCCTCTGTAGTGCCTTGCAGTCGGAGGCCGAGCAGTTGCCATACCAGGCAGTGATGCAACCCGTCCGAATGCTCTCGATGGTGCAGCTGTAAAACCTTTTGAGGATCTGAGGACCCATACCAAATCTTTTCAGTCTCCTGAGGAGGAATAGGTTTTGTCGTGCCCTCTTCACAACTGCCTTGGTGTGCTTGTACCATGTTAGTTTGTTGGTGATGTGGACGCCAAGGAACTTGATCTCTCAACCTGCTCCACTACAGCCCCGTTGATGAGAATGGGGGGTTGCTCGGTCCTCCTTTTCCTGTAGTCCGCAATCATCTCCTTTGTCTTGTTCATGTTGAGGGAGAGGTTGTTGTCCTTGTACCACACGGTTAGGTCTCTGACCTCCCTATAGGCTGTCTCATCGTTGTCGGGGATCAGGCCTACCACTGTTGTGTCAGCAAACTTAATGATGGTGTTTGAGTCGTGCCTGGCCGTGCAGTCATGAGTGGACAGGGAGTACAGGAGGGGACTGAGCACGCATCCCTGAGGGGCCCCCCGTGTTGAGGATCAGCGTAGGGGATGTGTTGTTACCTACCCTTACCACCTGGGGGCGGCCTGTCATGAAGTCCTGGATCCAGTTGCAGAGGGAGATGTTGAGTCCCAGGGGCCTTTAGCTTAGTGATGAGCTTTGAGGGCACTATGGTGTTGAACACTGAGCTGTAGTCAATGAATAGCATTCTCACATAGGTGTTCCTTTTGTCCAGGTGTGAAAGGGCAGTGTAGAGTGCAATAGAGATTGCATCATCTGTGGATCTGTTGGTGCGGTATGCAAATTGAAGTGGGTCTAGGGTTTCTGGGATAAACGTGTTGATGTGAGCCATGACCAGCCTTTCAAAGCGCTTCATGGCTACAGACGTGAGTGCTACGGGTCGGTAGTCATTTAGGCAGGTTACCTAAGTGTTCATGGGCACAGGGACTATGGTGGTCTGCTTGAAACATGTTGGTATTACAGACTCAGACAGGGAGAGGTGGAAAATGTCAGTGAACGCACTTGCCAGTTGGTCAGCGCATGCTCGGAGTACACGTCCTGGTAATCCTTCTGGCCCTGTGTAACTGATGTGAAATGGCTAGCTAGTTAGCGGTGGTGCGCGCTGATAGCATTTCAATCGGTGACATCACTCGCTCTGAGACCTTGAAGTAGTTGTTCCCCTTGCTCTGCAAGGGCCGCTGCTTTTGTGGCGCGATGGGTAACGATGCTTCGAGGGTGACTGTCGATGTGTGCAGAGGGTTCGAGCCCAGGTAGGGGCGAGGAGAGGGACAGAAGCTATACTGTTACACCTGCGGCTTTGTGAATGTTGACCTGTTCAAAGGTCTCACTCACATTGGCTGCGGAGAGCGTGATCACACAGTCGTCTGGAACAGCTGATGCTCTCATACATGTTTCAGTGTTACTTGCCTCAAAGCGAGCATAGAAGTTATTTAGCTCGTCTGGTAGGCTCGTGTCACTGGGCAGCTCGCGGCTGTGCTTCCCTTTGTAGTCTGTAATAGTTTGCGAGCCCTGCCACATCCAACGAGCGTCAGAGCCGGTGTTGTACAATTCGATCTTAGTCCTGTATATGTTTGATGGTTCGTCGGAGGGCATAGCGGGATTTCTTATAAGCCACCGGGTTAGAGTCCCACTCCTTGAAAGCGGCAGCTCTACCCTTAAGCTCAGTGCGAATGTTGCCTGTAATACATGGCTTCTGGTTGGGGTATGTACGTACAGTCGCTGTGGGGACAACGTCCTCGATGCACTTATTGATAAAGCCAGTGACTGATGTGGTGTACTCCGCAATGCCATCGCAAGAATCCCGGAACATATTCCAGTCTGTGCTAGCAAAACAGTCCTGTAGTTTAGCATCTGCTTCATCTGACCACTTTTTTATGACTGAGTCACTGGAGCTTCCTGCTTTAATTTTTGCTTGTAAGGAGGAATCAGGAGGAGACGAGTTTGATAAGGTCTCACCCCCTTCCTGTACAAAGGACCGAAGACAGCCGTTTAACAAAGTGACTTTAACATGTTTTGCATGTCTTAAATGTTTTACCTTTGTTAAATAATTTGTACACATTTTAAATGGCTTTTACAGAATTTTATGTTTTTTACAAGAAAAAGTACTTTTATTCATGGTTGTTTCTATTGTTTTTAACAACATGTACTTTTTAACAAATTTAAATGTAATATTCAAATACTGTGTTTTATGCTTTTTTGCCGTTTTTATGTGTATAAAATGATGTGCAAAAATATATGAGCTGTTTTAAAGGAAATGCAACAATAAAACTTTTCCAAAAGAAAAAAAACATGCAGTCCACAGAGCTACTATCTGCTAGTACTCATTGCTAGGTAGTCATGTTAGCACACCCTGCTAGGTTAGTCATGTTAGCACACCCTGCTAGGTAGTCATGTTAGCACACCCTGCTAGGTAGTCATGTTAGCACACCCTGCTAGGTTAGTCATGTTAGCACACCCTGCTAGGTTAGTCATGTTAGCACACCCTGCTAGGTTAGTCATGTTAGCACACCCTGCTATGTTAGTCATGTTAGCACACCCTGCTAGGTTAGTCATGTTAGCACACCCTGCTAGGTTAGTCATGTTAGCACACCCTGCTAGGTTAGTCATGTTAGCACACCCTGCTAGGTAGTCATGTTAGCACACCCTGCTAGGTTAGTCATGTTAGCACACCCTGCTAGGTTAGTCATGTTAGCACACCCTGCTAGGTTAGTCATGTTAGCACACCCTGCTAGGTTAGTCATGTTAGCACACCCTGTTAGGTTAGTCATGTTAGCACACCCTGCTAGGTTAGTCATGTTAGCACACCCTGCTATGTTAGTCATGTTAGCACACCCTGCTAGGTTAGTCATGTTAGCACACCCTGCTAGGTTAGTCATGTTAGCACACCCTGCTAGGTAGTCATGTTAGCACACCCTGCTAGGTTAGTCATGTTAGCACACCCTGCTAGGTTAGTCATGTTAGCACACCCTGCTAGGTTAGTCATGTTAGCACACCCTACTAGGTTAGTCATGTTAGCACACCCTACTAGGTTAGTCATGTTAGCACACCCTGCTAGGTTAGTCATGTTAGCACACCCTGCTATTTAGTCATGTTAGCACACCCTGCTAGGTAGTCATGTTAGCACACCTTGACACCTAGTCATGTTAGCACACCTTGACAGCTAGTCATGTTAGCACACCTTGACAGCTAGTCATGTTAGCACACCTTGACAGCTAGTCATGTTAGCACACCATGGGAGTTAGTCATGTTAGCACACCTTGCTAGATAGTCATGTTAGCACACCTTGCTAGATAGTCATGTTAGCACACCCTGCTAGCTAGTCATGTTAGCACACCTTGCTAGCTAGTCATGTTAGCACACCTTGCTAGCTAGTCATGTTAGCACACCTTGCTAGCTAGTCATGTTAGCACACCTTGCTAGCTAGTCATGTTAGCACACCTTGCTAGCTAGTCAGTAACATCAGGTTATGATGCTGCATATAACTAGTCAAATCACAGATAGACAAGGTAAAAATATGTTGTTCTGCCCCTGAATAAGGCAGTTAACCCACTGTTCCTAGGCGTCATTGAAAATAAGATTTTGTTTTTAACTAACTAACTTAAAATTAAAAAATTAAAAATGGAGCAAAACATTAGAATTTTCGAATCCGAGAGTAAATATTGATTGATGAAAGTCACCTTGTCCGAGAGAGATTTACATAGTTATCAAAACGGCACGCCAGGGTAAGCCTACACAAAGCACAGCCCTAATTTTAAGTGTGGGAAAAATGAATGGTGGAAAAACGATTGGAACAATTTCCTTGTTTGACCGCCAGGTGTTAAGGTTATTATGACTCACACTGTGGTACTCTATAGAGAGAGGCTTGCTTGGTGTTAGCACATGCGCAGATCAAATACACAGTTGGAACGCCATTTAGGGGGTTTTACATGTCCTAATAATTCGAAAGATTGTTCAGAAAATCAGGTGTTTTAATCGGCGTATGTTTACTTCGATTTTTGACCTTACACGGATTAAGATACACAGAGTAAGGCGTTTACATGACTATTACATAATCACTTTAATATCGAATTATTACTGTGCATGTAAAAGGTACTCACTATAGTGGTGCTTGCACAGGATATTTATCTGTGGAATAAAGTGAAGTGGGCCAGTAACGGGAGCGACAGACATTGAGAATTGCCTAAACCAAATAAATAAAGTATATATTTTTTAAGTATATTGATCCAGCATACATATATTTTGCCCAGAAACATTGCATCATGGATTATGTCTGAGCATCTGCACGTCAGGCCTGGCTGTCTGATTGCTTCACTGCAGATAAAAACACTGCAATGTTGCAGACGGGAATATTAATATAAGGGGGAAGGAGACCAATGCATCCTTATTGGGATGTTCTAACCATCTTTTACTGGACATAACACCGGTTCGGGAAGTGGGAGACAGCGTAAGGATAGACCCCGTTTCCTATGCCGAATGTAAACATTACTCTCTCCTAGCGAAATAGAAAACAAGGAGGGGCTCAAGGCAGGCTGGGGGGAAAAGACAGACAGCGAAGCCCAACGCAGTCCCTGGAAAAACTGCGACCCAGCTAAGCTAAACTAGCACGCAAACAGGAACAGAAAATCTATTCAAACTGTCTAGACAACGTGATAAATATCGTTACCTGGTTGTTAATTAGCAAACATTTGATTTAATGATACTCCTTGTAATCCTTCATATCTCGTTCATATTTTCGGTGCGGCATTGTCGTCAGCTGTTCCTATGTGGAACATTCCGTGGATTTCACCACTATTGTAAAGAAAGGTACATACATTATACCTTGTATTACAAAACACCTGAAACCAACATCCTACACGGGATTTATGACTAAACGCCGCAAAAATTGTAATCACAATATACTCCAGCTGATTGTACATAGCTGGTAGAGCACCCTGACACTTGTTTTGAGGGTTCGCAGTAAACGGTTTACCCCCATTTGGGCGCATTTGAGAGAGCGCACTCCATCCTGTCTGCTTTACCGTAATGACAGTATGAGTGTTTCAGCGTAATATCCCCAATGTCATGTGTCGGCTGTCAAGATCACTTGTCTATAAGTAGGTCAATGGCCTCATATCTAAGGGATTTTGACTTTATATGCTCCTTTGTTTTAGTTTGTACCAATGCAACTTCACTATCAGGTACACGATGGTCATTAGTATCCTTCCAAGAATGTTGTAGAACATCCCTATAGTATTACTACACCCAACGGAGGTGGTCGGGACTAGGAACCACACTTAGCCTTGTCTGAGACGAGACCTGAAGATTTAGGCTGGCTTCCCAAGTGAATGTCTAGGTTTTTGCTCATTTGGGGCAAACAAGTCAGGTGGCACACATGAGATCCAGGGTTTTGTCATTGGTTTGCGACACAAAACAGTGTGTGCTTTTGACTTCTGCCTTCCTCTAGTGGAAAGCAGGTATTCACTTTTGTCTTTCGTCTGCTCATCTCAATAAGGACTTGTATGAGAAGACGTGACATATTATTCGTAAAAGTCATTATTTTTTTTAAATATTTTTTTAAACTTTTTTTTATTGAACATGTATTTATCCAGGAAGTCTCATTGAGGTCAGAAGACAAGAGGGCACGTGATCATGAACAGATAGGCCTGTTGATCTAAAGCCTTATATTCCATAGTTATAACTGTAGGTTATATATAGAATGAATAGGTTAGTCAACAATTATTTTTACAAACCAAATGATTGGTTACATTTAGATGTATATGGTCTTTTAAGTAAATACAAATACAGTATACGGATCATATTGTAGCCATGACAATATGGTTTATTCTCTGGAAATGTTTACAGTCAGCTAAATATGATGACTGGCAGCAGCAGTTGTGTAATGATAGTGACTGTCTATTTCAGTCCACGTGTAACACCACAAAGCTGACCTCTGGACTCTTATTGAACAAACTGATTCGACTATGGATCTGTCATGTACAGCAGTAATAAAACAGCTAACGGTGGAATTGATGCACCCTCAGTTTTTAATCTCTTTCCTACGCCCATTTAAGATCCCACCCTGTGAGACACGTTGCTTATAGCTCATCACTGATGTCATACTCTCTCTGTCTCAGTCTCTCTGTCTCTCTCTCTCTGTCTCTCTCTCTCTGTCTCTCTCTGTCTCTCTCTCTCTCTCTGTCTCTCTGTCTCTCTGTCTCTCTGTCTCTCTGTCTCTCTGTCTCTCTGTCTCTCTCTCTCTCTCTCTCTCTCTCTCTCTCTCTCTCTCTCTCTCTCTGTGTCTCCCTGTCTCTCTCTCTCTCTCTCTCTCTCTCTGTCTCAATTCAAAGGGGTTTATTGGCATGGGAAACATGTTTACATTGCCAAAGCAAGTGAAACAAACAATAAATAAAAGTGAAAAGACACAAAACAAACATCATCAAAAAACGATTAGAATTGAACAGTAAATATTGCACTCAAAAAAGGTTTAAAAAATATAGACATTTCCAGTGTCATATTGTCAGGTACGTACGGTGTTTCAGAAATGTGCAAATAGTTGCAGTACGAATATACACAGAATTTATACGTTTCTACGTGGAATTTCTGATGCAATTTATTTAAACATATATACAGAGTTCTGATGATTCTGTTGAAATTAGATTGATGTAACAATCTGTTAATCAGGTTAAGTCAATGTATTTAAGGTAAAATTTTACCCTCATTTCAATGTTTACAACATTTTGGTGGAAATTAGAAAATTCGGTTGATAACTTCTTTCAAATCCGATGTATTTTCCACATTGGTTTCATGTCACAGTACATTGACAAATTACGTTGAAACAACATTTATTCAACCAGTGTGTGTCCAGTGGGAATATACATTTTTACACTACGCTACTGGCCAATCAGAAAACTACAATAGATTTAGTTACTTCTTGACACTTATGTTTAATTTGACAGGAATTTTGTCATTTTATTGCATAATTACTGCTTTGCTTTGCTAATACAGCCCTTGATATCATTACTGAAAACATTCACCACCTGACTACAGTATCTAGGGAAGGGTAGAGGCGACCTATGTTAAACTAGTCATAAACCAAAGTCTAAGAGGATAAGATTAGAGGGGAATGACTTGATTCCTGTTATATCATATAATTAATCCAGGACATTCTACTTTACTGAAATGGTTTGACTCTGTGCCACAAAATGACTAAGCGTATTCAAAGTTAAATCGTTTAACTAATCAATGTAGTGCGTGTATCATTCAGAAGTTGGTCATTTATATATGGGGCTTTAGTTGAGGATATTTTCGGTCTTTTCATCCACACTGTGCACCCACTCCCCCTTCTGCAATAGCACCCTTGTCCATATTAATACACTACTTTTAACCAGGGCCCAGAATCAGGGGACTCCAGAGTGTTTCAGACTATGTTCCATACACACAGTAAACTGGGAAGAGACAGAGAGATTACCTTCCCATGTAAACAAAAGGGTCAACAAATCCCCCCTTCCCTGTAAGTTGTTGATTAGCCTGGTTAAGAGGATAACAAATCCCCCCTTCCCTGTAAGTTGTTGATTGATTAGCCTGGTTAAGAGGATAACAAATCCCCCCCTTCCCTGTAAGTTGTTAATTGATTAGCCTGGTTAAGAGGATAACAAATCCCCCCCTTCCCTGTAAGTTGTTGATTGATTAGCCTGGTTAAGAGGATAACAAATCCCCCCTTCCCTGTAAGTTATTGATTAGCCTGGTTAAGAGGATAACAAATCCCCCCTTCCCTGTAAGTTGTTGATTGATTAGCCTGGTTAAGAGGATAACAAATCCCCCCCTTCCCTGTAAGTTGATTGATTAGCCTGGTTAAGAGGATAACAAATCCCCCCTTCCCTATAAGTTGTTAATTGATTAGCCTGGTTAAGAGGATAACAAATCCCCCCTTCCCTGTAAGTTGTTGATTGATTAGCCTGGTTAAGAGGATAACAAATCCCCTCTTCCCTGTAAGTTGTTGATTGATTAGCCTGGTTAAGAGGATAACAAATCCCCTCTTCCCTGTAAGTTGTTGATTGATTAGCCTGGTTAAGAGGATAACAAATCCCCCCCTTCCCTATAAGTTGTTAATTGATTAGCCTGGTTAAGAGGATAACAATTCCCCCTTCCCTATAAGTTGTTGATTGATTAGCCTGGTTAAGAGGATAACAAATCCCCCCCTTCCCTGTAAGTTGTTGATTGATTAGCCTGGTTAAGAGGATAACAAATCCCCCCTTCCCTGTAAGTTGTTGATTGATTAGCCTGGTTAAGAGGATAACAAATCCCCCCTTCCCTGTAAGTTATTGATTAGCCTGGTTAAGAGGATAACAAATCCCCCCCTTCCCTGTAAGTTATTGATTAGCCTGGTTAAGAGGATAACAAATCCCCTCTTCCCTGTAAGTTATTGATTAGCCTGGTTAAGAGGATAACAAATCCCCCCCTTCCCTGTAAGTTATTGATTAGCCTGGTTAAGAGGATAACAAATCCCCCCTTCCCTGTAAGTTGTTGATTAGCCTGGTTAAGAGGATAACAAATCCCCCCTTTCCCTGTAAGTTGTTGATTGATTAGCCTGGTTAAGAAGATAACAAATCCCCTCTTCCCTGTAAGTTGTTAATTGATTAGCCTGGTTAAGAAGATAACAAATCCCCCTCTTCCCTGTAAGTTGTTAATTGATTAGCCTGGTTAAGAGGATAACAAATCCCCCCTTCCCTATAAGTTGATGATTGATTAGCCTGGTTAAGAGGATAACAAATCCCCTCTTCCCTGTAAGTTGTTAATTGATTAGCCTGGTTAAGAAGATAACAAATCCCCCCTTTCCCTGTAAGTTGTTAATTGATTAGCCTGGTTAAGAGGATAACAAATCCCCCCTTCCCTGTAAGTTGTTGATTAGCCTGGTTAAGAGGATAACAAATCCCCCTCTTCCCTGTCAGTTGTTGATTGATTAGCCTGGTTAAGAGGATAACAAATCCCCCCTTCCCTGTAAGTTGTTGATTGATTAGCCTGGTTAAGAGGATAACAAATCCCCTCTTCCCTGTAAGTTGTTGATTGATTAGCCTGGTTAAGAGGATAACAAATCCCCCTTCCCTGTAAGTTGTTGATTAGCCTGGTTAAGAGGGTAACAAATCCCCCCCTTCCCTGTAAGTTGATTGATTAGCCTGGTTAAGAGGATAACAAATCCCCTCTTCCCTGTCAGTTGTTGATTGATTAGCCTGGTTAAGAGGATAACAAATCCCCCCTTCCCTGTAAGTTGTTGATTGATTAGCCTGGTTAAGAGGATAACAAATCCCCCCTTTCCCTGTAAGTTGTTGATTGATTAGCCTGGTTAAGAGGATAACAAATCCCCTCTTCCCTGTAAGTTGTTGATTAGCCTGGTTAAGAGGATAACAAATCCCCTCTTCCCTGTAAGTTGTTAATTGATTAGCCTGGTTAAGAGGATAACAAATCCCCCCTTTCCCTGTAAGTTGTTAATTGATTAGCCTGGTTAAGAGGATAACAAATCCCCCCCTTCCCTGTAAGTTGATTGATTAGCCTGGTTAAGAGGATAACAAATCCCCCCTTTCCCTGTAAGTTGTTAATTGATTAGCCTGGTTAAGAGGATAACAAATCCCCCCTTTCCCTGTAAGTTGTTAATTGATTAGCCTGGTTAAGAGGATAACAAATCCCCCCTTTCCCTGTAAGTTGTTAATTGATTAGCCTGGTTAAGAGGATAACAAATCCCCCCCTTCCCTGTAAGTTGATTGATTAGCCTGGTTAAGAGGATAACAAATCCCCCCTTTCCCTGTAAGTTGTTAATTGATTAGCCTGGTTAAGAGGATAACAAATCCCCCCCTTCCCTGTAAGTTGTTGATTGATTAGCCTGGTTAAGAGGATAACAAATCCCCCCCTTCCCTGTAAGTTGTTGATTGATTAGCCTGGTTAAGAGGATAACAAATCCCCCCTTTCCCTGTAAGTTGTTAATTGATTAGCCTGGTTAAGAGGATAACAAATCCCCCTCTTCCCTGTAAGTTGTTGATTAGCCTTGGAGGAGGGCTGCATGACATTTAGGCTTTATTGACCTTCATCCCTATCAGATCCTTATAGGACCAAGAGGTTCAAAGACCCCCCCCACCCCCCCCCCCCCAAAGTTTAAACCTTCTCCCAAACTCAGTGGCGCTGTCTGAAATGGCACCCTCTTCCCTATATAGTGCACTATAGCAGCGGTTCCCAACCTTTTCTGTTCCTGGGACCAGAGGTTCCACGCATCCCAGAAATCTGAGGGGGCACAAAGTAGTACCTGCCTTGACTGCATCAAACCGGGAGAAGCTAGTTAAGCTGACTAATGCAGTGCGTGCACTTTCACATCCTACAGTTTACAGATAACAACAACTCAAATCATATTATGAAGTATAGCAGCCTACTTGTTAGCTTTCGGTCGTTGTAGCCTATCCTTCTCCTTTAACTTTTAATTCAGTCATTATAATTCCATCTTTCATTCATTAGATATATCTCCTAACGTTTGCCCCATGGAATAGCCTATTGCTGCGTTGATGACTTCTGATTGGGCAACGACAAGCCACACGTTCCTTGCTTCCATAGCAAGATCAGCAGCATAAATTATCACGTTTCTCTCTCTATATTGCAGCGGTCGTGTTCGGATCTGTATGGGTCCTTCCGGACAAGTCAGGTAAATTTACACATACCCGAGACGCGTAAAAAATCATATCAGATCCAACCCAGACCTCTGACATTATTTAGAATTCTGGTTCCGGACCTCGGGTATTCGGGTATTCGGGTACAGGTGGATCCGTGATGACCTCTACTCCTGATAACCACCTGATGGTTTTTAGGAAAACAAAGTAGAGTTGTTGTACGAGATTACGTCCCAAATGTCAGCCTAAGTAGTGTGGTAAATAGGGAATAGAAAAATACAGACTAATTCTACAGTTGATGGTGTGAGTGTCGTCTAGATTTTACAGATCAACTCTAAATCTGTCCATCTTTCAGACACTTAAACTAGAGTATTCCCTTTATTCTGAACTATAGGGACCAGAATACATATTTGTCATTGTCGCTTTGTTGTTTACTGTTGCAGTGAGCACTAGAATACAGACTTGCTTTTGTTTTGGAGGCAGATCTGGGGTAATGAAGCCAGTGGAACGCGGAGGATGGTCATTCTTTGTCTGTCCGCTCCGTCTCATGGTGATTGAGCAGAGCAGCCCGGTGGGTGGAGGGAGGGAGGGAGGGAGGGAGGGAGTCTTATTGGAACGAGCTCATCAGTACCCTACAGTAGGATGGGTCTCTCTCACTGGCCCAGAGACACAGAGGCTATCTGTGTCCCAAATGGTACCCTTTTTCCCTATATAGTGCACTACTTTTTGACCAGGACTCTATAGGGAATAGGGTGCCATTTGGGACGAAGAGCCACTGGTCAATGCCAATTACAGTGTCACACCGGAATTACGGTACAGTGGAATGTCTCTCCACCTCCTGACCCAGTAATGGTCGCATTGCGGTCATGTAATGTTCAGCCGGTCGAGGTGATCATTCAGCCGGGTTGAGGTGATCGTTCAGCCGGTCGAGGTGATCGTTCAGCCGGTCGAGGTGATCGTTCAGCCGGTCGAGGTGATCGTGCCATGGAAGGACCCTCTAGGCACAGACGTCAGTTCAACGTCTAGTTTTGATCTACATTTGGTTGACTAGTGAATTCAATGTGAAATCAACAAAGAAATTAACCATGTCATTGAATTTAGGTTCAAAGTTGGGTAGAAAAAAAAAATAGATAAAATTCCCTTAAAAAAAAAATCCAAATCAGTTTTCCACATTGATTGACCGTCATCATATTTTGAGGGGGTCGTTCATTCAACCAATTTTTGCCCAGGGAGGAGGCTCCTCGCTGGACAACAGAGGGTTCCAGTAGGTTCTGCTCGGAGGGAGGGAGGGAGGGAGGGGGGGAGGTTCCTCTCTGGACCACAGAGAGTTTCAGTAGGTTCTGCTCAGAGGGAGGGAGGGATGGAGGGAGGGAAGGGGCTCCTCGCTGGACAACAGAGGGTTTCAGTAGGTTCTGCTCGGAGGGAGGGAGGGAGGGAGGGAGGGAGGGAGGGAGGGAGGGAGGGGAATCCTCGCTGGA
Source organism: Salvelinus namaycush (assembly GCF_016432855.1). Lineage (NCBI taxonomy): Eukaryota > Metazoa > Chordata > Actinopteri > Salmoniformes > Salmonidae > Salvelinus > Salvelinus namaycush. The sequence continues at coordinate 1,461,597 of NC_052311.1, forward strand.
CAACAGAGGGTTTCAGTAGGTTCTGCTCCGCTGGTATGTGATGTATCATCGCTCGGACACCGGTGAGTGACCCGTGACACAACATGTCACACTATCGTCTAGTGCATGTAGCGGGGATGTAGAGATCAAGGGAGGGAGGAGAGGGGATGGACGCTTTCCCTGTTTAGAAAGAGAGATGGGGAGAGAGACGGAGAGAAAGACTATCATTCTTCTTTATGCCTGCATTAGTGTTGTCTGAACTTGTCGCTGTTGTATATTTAAAATATTCAAAACTCTTTTGAGAGAAACAAGGTTTGTTTGTAGTTCATCTGATGCTGAGAGTATGATCTTCTGATCTTCTGGTCACTGTAGCCCGGTTACTGTGGCCTGGTTACTGTAGCCTGGTTACTGTAGTTATCAGCATTTTAATTTACTGCACGAGACTCCTCACCTATGCTCCTGGCTGTCCGTATGCTATAGGCTACACCTAGCTGTCTTTAGCATGGGTGTACACATACACACACACACAACACACACAACACACACACACACACACACACACACACACACACACACACACACACACACACACACACACACACACACACACACACACACACACACACACACACACACACACACACACACACTGTAAGGAGGCTGCTGCATCGGTCCATCCAGGCCATATTGTTCACTGTGTTTCTCAATGTGTGTTAATCATTAACATTTACAGCCTAAAGGAGAGGAGATAATCACAAGAGAGAGAGAGAGAGAGAGAGCAGTAGTCACAGCAGCAGGATAAGGTCTCACCTAGACTCCAGTTCAGTCCTCTCCACATCCCTCTGGAACAACCACCTGTTACCTGTCTCTCTCTCTCTCTGTCTGTCTGTCTCTCTGGCTCTCTGTCTATACCCAACTAAGGAACGTGGGCCGGTAAGTCTGAGCTTTGAACACTTGTTTGTGTTCATTAGAATATATATTTATTTATTTATTTTCTTCTTCACTTGGATGTGTTGATGTGATTTGTGAGTAATGTGAATAAGGTCATTAGGGTTTTAGTGGGAGAGTAATATTCAGAGTAATGTGAATAAGGTCATTAGAGTTTTAGTGGGAGAGTAATATTCAGAGTAATGTGAATAAGGTCATTAGAGTTTTAGTGGGAGAGTAATACTCTGGTCATCGTCATGTGGTGGATTGTGGGATTGTTCTGTGATACAGTAGATAAACATAGTAGTTCTAATTGAGCGTCATCGTTGATACACTCCTCTTGGAGAATAACAAATTCATCAATTTAACCAGGCAAGTCAGTTCAGAACAAATTCTTATTTACAATGGCGGCCTTCCAGGGAACAGTGGGTTAACTGCCTTGTTCAGGGGCAAAACGACAGATTTATACCTTGACAGCTCAGGGATCTGTCTAGCAACCTTTCGGTTACTGGCCCAACGCTCTAACCACTAGGCTACCTGCCGTCCCTACACTCTAACCACTAGGCTACCTGCCGCCCCTACACTCTAACCACTAGGCTACCTGCCGCCTCTACACTCTAACCACTAGGCTACCTGCCGTCCCTACACTCTAACCACTAGGCTACCTGCCGCCTCTACACTCTAACCACTAGGCTACCTGCCGTCCCTACACTCTAACCACTAGGCTACCTGCCGCCCCTACACTCTAACCACTAGGCTACCTGCCACCCCTACACTCTAACCACTAGGCTACCTGCCGTCCCTACACTCTAACCACTAGGCTACCTGCCGCCCCTACACTCTAACCACTAGGCTACCTGCGGCCCCTACACTCTAACCACTAGGCTACCTGCCGCCCCTACACTCTAACCACTAGGCTACCTGCCGCCTCTACACTCTAACCACTAGGCTACCTGCCGTCCCTACACTCTAACCACTAGGCTACCTGCCGTCCCTACACTCTAACCACTAGGCTACCTGCCGCCCCTACACTCTAACCACTAGGCTACCTGCCGCCCCTACACTCTAACCACTAGGCTACCTGCCGCCACTACACTCTAACCACTAGGCTACCTGCCGCCCCATCGGCTGATATGGTTAACACACAGGCATATACAGAAATACTGTATCCAAATAGACTAACAATTTGGACAGTTTTTATTACCATGTAAATTACACATTTGTATTTATACTGTAAGCATGTACGTTATTATTTAGAACAAGTAATGACGCATGTACACAAAGCATTGTTTTCACATCTGAATTTACGACAGGATACAGAACATGGGTATCATTACATCTCTGTGGTTAAACATTGACTCCCGTTCCTGTAATGACAGCCTTATTTTAATGCCTGGCAATTCAGAGTCTCAGATACGCTGTGTTTCCAGTCTTATCTGTTTTCTCTCGGTTTTATATGTGTTGCAGGGAATAGCAGTCATATCGGACTACTTCCTTACAGTAAATAAGTTTACTTTTTTTTTTGGAGTAAGACTCGTTTTGGTTGTTATTTTGCCTATTTCTCCTTTTATGTTATTAACTTGTTTCCTCAAAAATAATTCAATACTGTCTTATTAATAGAATGTGACTTATAACGTTTAGTTTAGTGTTGAGTATAGGTCGTTATCAATACACCGTTTAGTTTAGTGTTGAGTATAGGTCGTTATCAATATAACGTTTAGTTTAGTGTTGAGTATAGGTCGTTATCAATAAAACGTTTAGTATAGTGTTGAGTATAGGTCGTTATCAATACAACGTTTAGTATAGTGTTGAGTATAGGTCGTTATCAATATAACGTTTAGTATAGTGTTGAGTATAGGTCGATATCAATATAACGTTTAGTTTAGTGTTGAGTATAGGTCGTTATCAATACAACGTTTAGTTTAGTGTTGAGTATAGGTCGTTATCAATACAACGTTTAGTTTAGTGTTGAGTATAGGTCATTATCAATAAAACGTTTAGTATAGTGTTGAGTATAGGTCGTTATCAATAAAACGTTTAGTTTAGTGTTGAGTATAGGTCATTATCAATAAAACGTTTAGTATAGTGTTGAGTATAGGTCGTTATCAATACAACGTTTAGTTTAGTGTTGAGTATAGGTCGTTATCAATACAACGTTTAGTATAGTGTTGAGTATAGGTCGTTATCAATACAACGTTTAGTATAGTGTTGAGTATAGGTCGTTATCAATACAACGTTTAGTATAGTGTTGAGTATAGGTCGTTATCAATACAACGTTGAGTATAGGTCGTTATCAATAAAACGTTTAGTTTAGTGTTGAGTATAGGTCGTTATCAATAAAACGTTTAGTATAGTGTTGAGTATAGGTCGTTATCAATACAACGTTTAGTATAGTGTTGAGTATAGGTCGTTATCAATAAAACGTTTAGTATAGTGTTGAGTATAGGTCGTTATCAATAAAACGTTTAGTATAGTGTTGAGTATAGGTCGTTATCAATACAACGTTTAGTTTAGTGTTGAGTATAGGTCGTTATCGACACAACGTTTAGTATAGTGTTGAGTATAGGTCGTTATCAATACGTTTAGTATAGTGTTGAGTATAGGTCGTTATCGACACAACGTTTAGTATAGTGTTGAGTATAGGTCGTTATCAATACAACGTTTAGTATAGTGTTGAGTATAGGTCGTTATCAATACAACGTTTAGTATAGTGTTGAGTATAGGTTGTTATCAATAAAACGTTTAGTATAGTGTTGAGTATAGGTCGTTATCAATACAACGTTTAGTTTAGTGTTGAGTATAGGTCGTTATCAATAAAACGTTTAGTATAGGTCGTTATCAATAAAACGTTTAGTTTAGTGTTGAGTATAGGTCGTTATCAATAAAACGTTTAGTATAGTGTTGAGTATAGGTCGTTATCAATACAACGTTTAGTATAGTGTTGAGTATAGGTCGTTATCAATACAACGTTGAGTATAGGTCGTTATCAATAAAACGTTTAGTTTAGTGTTGAGTATAGGTCGTTATCAATAAAACGTTTAGTATAGTGTTGAGTATAGGTCGTTATCAATACAACGTTTAGTATAGTGTTGAGTATAGGTCGTTATCAATACAACGTTTAGTATAGTGTTGAGTATAGGTCGTTATCAATACAACGTTTAGTATAGTGTTGAGTATAGGTCGTTATCAATACAACGTTTAGTATAGTGTTGAGTATAGGTCGTTATCAATACAACGTTTAGTATAGTGTTGAGTATAGGTCGTTATCAATACAACGTTTAGTATAGTGTTGAGTATAGGTCGATATCAATACAACGTTTAGTTTAGTGTTGAGTATAGGTCGTTATCAATAAAACGTTTAGTATAGTGTTGAGTATAGGTCGTTATCAATACAACGTTTAGTATAGTGTTGAGTATAGGTCGTTATCAATATAACGTTTAGTATAGTGTTGAGTATAGGTCGTTATCAATATAACGTTTAGTATAGTGTTGAGTATAGGTCGTTATCAATACAACGTTTAGTATAGTGTTGAGTATAGGTCGTTATCAATACAACGTTTAGTATAGTGTTGAGTATAGGTCGTTATCAATACAACGTTTAGTATAGTGTTGAGTATAGGTCGTTATCAATACAACGTTTAGTATAGTGTTGAGTATAGGTCGTTATCAATACAACGTTTAGTATAGTGTTGAGTATAGGTCGTTATCAATACAACGTTTAGTATAGTGTTGAGTATAGGTCGTTATCAATACAACGTTTAGTATAGTGTTGAGTATAGGTCGTTATCAATACAACGTTTAGTATAGTGTTGAGTATAGGTCGTTATCAATACAACGTTTAGTATAGTGTTGAGTATAGGTCGTTATCAATACAACGTTTAGTATAGTGTTGAGTATAGGTCGTTATCAATACAACGTTTAGTATAGTGTTGAGTATAGGTCGTTATCAATACAACGTTTAGTATAGTGTTGAGTATAGGTCGTTATCAATACAACGTTTAGTATAGTGTTGAGTATAGGTCGATATCAATACAACGTTTAGTTTAGTGTTGAGTATAGGTCGTTATCAATAAAACGTTTAGTATAGTGTTGAGTATAGGTCGTTATCAATACAACGTTTAGTATAGTGTTGAGTATAGGTCGTTATCAATATAACGTTTAGTATAGTGTTGAGTATAGGTCGTTATCAATATAACGTTTAGTATAGTGTTGAGTATAGGTCGTTATCAATACAACGTTTAGTATAGTGTTGAGTATAGGTCGTTATCAATACAACGTTTAGTATAGTGTTGAGTATAGGTCGTTATCAATACAACGTTTAGTATAGTGTTGAGTATAGGTCGTTATCAATAAAACGTTTAGTATAGTGTTGAGTATAGGTCGTTATCAATAAAACGTTTAGTATAGGTCGTTATCAATATAACGTTTAGTATAGTGTTGAGTATAGGTCGTTATCAATATAACGTTTAGTATAGTGTTGAGTATAGGTCGTTATCAATACAACGTTTAGTATAGGTCGTTATCAATATAACGTTTAGTATAGTGTTGAGTATAGGTCGTTATCAATATAACGTTTAGTATAGGTCGTTATCAATATAACGTTTAGTATAGTGTTGAGTATAGGTCGTTATCAATATAACGTTTAGTATAGTGTTGAGTATAGGTCGTTATCAATACAACGTTTAGTATAGGTCGTTATCAATACAACGTTTAGTTTAGGTCGTTATCAATACAACGTTTAGTATAGTGTTGAGTATAGGTCGTTATCAATACAACGTTTAGTATAGTGTTGAGTATAGGTCGTTATCAATACAACGTTTAGTATAGTGTTGAGTATAGGTCGTTATCAATAAAACGTTTAGTTTAGTGTTGAGTATAGGTCGTTATCAATACAACGTTTAGTATAGTGTTGAGTATAGGTCGTTATCAATACAACGTTTAGTATAGTGTTGAGTATAGGTCGTTATCAATAAAACGTTTAGTATAGTGTTGAGTATAGGTCGTTATCAATACAACGTTTAGTATAGTGTTGAGTATAGGTCGTTATCAATACAACGTTTAGTATAGTGTTGAGTATAGGTCGTTATCAATACAACGTTTAGTTTAGTGTTGAGTATAGGTCGTTATCAATACAACGTTTAGTATAGTGTTGAGTATAGGTCGTTATCAATAAAACGTTTAGTATAGTGTTGAGTATAGGTCGTTATCAATACAACGTTTAGTTTAGTGTTGAGTATAGGTCGTTATCAATACAACGTTTAGTATAGTGTTGAGTATAGGTCGTTATCAATACAACGTTTAGTATAGTGTTGAGTATAGGTCGTTATCAATACAACGTTTAGTATAGTGTTGAGTATAGGTCGTTATCAATACAACGTTTAGTATAGTGTTGAGTATAGGTCGTTATCAATACAACGTTTAGTATAGTGTTGAGTATAGGTCGTTATCAATAAAACGTTTAGTTTAGGTCGTTATCAATACAACGTTTAGTATAGGTCGTTATCAATAAAACGTTTAGTATAGTGTTGAGTATAGGTCGTTATCAATAAAACGTTTAGTATAGTGTTGAGTATAGGTCGTTATCAATAAAACGTTTAGTATAGTGTTGAGTATAGGTCGTTATCAATACAACGTTTAGTATAGTGTTGAGTATAGGTCGTTATCAATACAACGTTTAGTATAGTGTTGAGTATAGGTCGTTATCGACACAACGTTTAGTTTAGTGTTGAGTATAGGTCGTTATCAATAAAACGTTTAGTATAGTGTTGAGTATAGGTCGTTATCAATACAACGTTTAGTATAGTGTTGAGTATAGGTCGTTATCAATAAAACGTCACAATAAGGTGCCGAGCGTTCGATTTGTCCGTTGGGGGCAAGAAGCCCCCCGGCTCCGCTAAAACCAAACCGTGTACCGTTTTCACGGGAATGTTTAATACGTGTTATCTATTTGGTTGTAATATCAAGAGCATAGTCAGAACTACACATTGTCAATTACAGTTGGCTGAACATAGTGGTAAGTAAACCTAATGTACTATTTTCTCTCCAACCAACGTACAGTGGCCTTCAGAAAGTATTCCTACCCCTTGACTTATTCCACATTTTGTTGTGTTACAGCCTGAATTCCTCACACATCTACACACAATTTAAAGGCAGACTCAAAGCTGTAAAGGCAGACTCAAAGCTGTAAAGGCAGACTCAAAGCTGTAAACGCAGACTCAAAGCTGTAAATGCAGACTCAAAGCTGTAAACGCAGACTCAAAGCTGTAAACGCAGACTCAAAGCTGTAAACGCAGACTCAAAGCTGTAAACGCAGACTCAAAGCTGTAAACGCAGACTCAAAGCTGTAAAGGCAGACTCAAAGCTGTAAAGGCAGACTCAAAGCTGTAAAGGCAGACTCAAAGCTGTAAAGGCAGACTCAAAGCTGTAAAGGCAGACTCAAAGCTGTAAAGGCAGACTCAAAGCTGTAAACGCAGACTCAAAGCTGTAAAGGCAGACTCAAAGCTGTAAACGCAGACTCAAAGCTGTAAACGCAGACTCAAAGCTGTAAACGCAGACTCAAATGTCACGTTCGTCGTAATGTGGAAGAGAGGAGGACCAAGGCGCAGCGTGAAGTGAATACATTCTTCCATTTATTTAAGAAGAAACACTAACCAAACTAATACAAAACAACAAAACGAATGTGACGCTATATATAACAGTGCAGACGCAGGCAACTAACACATAGACAATCACCCACAACCCACAATGACAAAACAGGCTACCTAAATATGATTCCCAATCAGAGACAACAACAAACACCTGCCTCTGATTGAGAACCATATCAGGCCAAACACATAGAAATAGACAAACTAGACATACAACATAGAATGCCCACTCAGATCACACCCTGACCAAACAAAACATATAAACATACAAAGCAAACTATGGTCAGGGCGTGACATCAAAGCTGTAAACGCAGACTCAAAGCTGTAATCTCAGCCAAAGTGCTTCTACAAAGTATTGACTCAGGGGTATGAATAGTTATTTAAATTAGATATTTAATTTTCTATAAATAAAATAAAACATCTAAATACAGGTTTTCACTTTGTCAATATGAGACAAAGTGAAAACGTGTATTTAGATTTGTATTTATTTATAGAAAATTAAATCTCTTTTTCCCACCTGTGTTTTGTGGGTCGTTGTTTTCCGTTTAGTATCTGTGCCTGACGGAACTGTTCGCGTTCGTTTTTGTATTCGTTATTCGTTATTTTTGTTTTGAGTGATTCTTGACAGTAAAGATCATGAACACTTTCCACGCTGCGCTTTGGTCCACTCTTCCTTACGACGACGAGCGTTACACACAGCCCTAGGTGGGAGTACTTTCTGAAGGCACTGTAGGACTAACGTTACCTAGCAAAGTTAGATAACATTATCCCCTTTTCAACATTGTTTTTTGTTTAAAAAAAAAAAAAAGGGTTTAATTATGATTGCTGCTCACAAACATAACAGGCAATATTTATTTGATGGACCACGTCAAATTGGCTAGCTAGCTAATAACAGATCACGTCAATATTACTAGCTAACAAGCTAACGTTCAAGGGATAAGCTAGATGGTTATGTCCAAATATTGTTTGATTTGCTTGTCATCTATAGTGGTGATGACAGTAGTCCAACGGACATGTCGAGCTCTTTCAAAAAAAACATAATCTCTGATGAAGCAAGCTAAATGACACATGTTGTTTGCTTAGCTAGCTAGCTACATGCCAAATGGATAGGCTACCCGCACACATCCGAAAATACATGATCATTTGATGTTTACTGATCATGAAAACATGCAGTTAAGGCCAACTTGCTGTGTAACTCTGATGATAGAGCTAAATGTAGAATAATGGGACATGTGTAGTTGTGACTCTGCTCTTCAAGAGGGAATGATATTACAACCAAATAGATAGCATTTATTTATCAAAATGGCACGTAGTTGTAAATGATTTTAGTGAAGCTGGGGGTCTCCCTGCCCCCCAGCAGGCAACTATAACCAACTGTATATGGTTCTGTAAACACTATATTTTAAATAGTTATATTGGCCGCACAGGCAGCCAATTCAGATTTTTGGCAATTATTTGCATATCTGATACTCAACCTAATGTGTAAACAGCAAAAACACACATTGAATCTGAACATTTGACTTCTGATTTATACCACCTCACATGTGGATCTGAATCCTGACACAAACCCCATCCTCCATATGTGACCTCTGTCGGGATTCTGAGATCAGATTTATTTGCTCTGATGTGTGTGTGTGGGGGGGGGTACAATACCTGCTGTTACCACGACAACCACCCCAAAATGTAAGGGCACAGTGACAGGAAAATGAACAATGCGTCTGTGTGCCACTTCAGAGTCTACATCAGTGTGAATGCAACAAATCCGATATAGGTCACATGTAAAACTGACTGTGGACAGTCAGAAAAAAAAGATTGGATATAGAAATCAGATTTGAGTTCTTAGAGGCGGCAGGTAGCTTAGCAGTTAAGAGCGTTGGGCCAGTAACCCCCCGTTGGGTTCGAACCCCTGAGATAACTAGGTGAAAAATATGTTGATGTACCCTTGAGCAAAGCACTTAACCCTAATTGCTCTCTGGATAAGTGTCTGCTAAATGACTAAAATGTCAAACGTTAGTGTGGCTGTGTAAACACAGCCACCGATACCTATCTGATTGACTGAGAAGGTGTTTTGAGTTGTAAAATGTACTTCTAAGGTGTTTTGAGTTGTAAAATGTACTTCTAAGGTGTTTTGAGTTGTAAAATGTACTTCTAAGGGGTTTTGAGTTCTAATAATAAGAAAAATGGCACTTACATCACATAAGTGGTGTTGTTATCATCTAGTCACTTTAATAACTCTACCTACATGTACATTTTACCTCAACTAACCGGTGCCCCCTTGTATATAGCCTCCACATTGACTCTGTACCGGTACCCCCTGTATATAGCCTCCACATTGACTCTGTACCGTAACACCCTGTATATAGCCTCCACATTGACTCTGTACCGTAACACCCTGTATATAGCCTCCACATTGACTCTGTACCGTAACACCCTGTATATAGCCTCCACATTGACTCTGTACCGGTACCCCCTGTATATAGCCTCCACATTGACTCTGTACCGGTACCCCCTGTATATAGCCTCCACATTGACTCTGTACCGTAACCCCCTGTATATAGCCTCCACATTGACTCTGTACCGGTACCCCCCTGTATATAGCCTCCACATTGACTCTGTACCGGTACCCCCTGTATATAGCCTCCACATTGACTCTGTACCGGTACCCCCTGTATATAGCCTCCACATTGACTCTGTACCGGTACCCCCTGTATATAGCCTCCACATTGACTCTGTACCGTAACACCCTGTATATAGCCTCCACATTGACTCTGTACCGTAACACCCTGTATATAGCCTCCACATTGACTCTGTACCGTAACACCCTGTATATAGCCTCCACATTGACTCTGTACCGGTACCCCCTCTATATAGCCTCCACATTGACTCTGTACCGTAACACCCTGTATATAGCCTCCACATTGACTCTGTACCGGTACCCCCTCTATATAGCCTCCACATTGACTCTGTACCGGTACCCCCTGTATATAGCCTCCACATTGACTCTGTACCGGTACCCCCCTGTATATAGCCTCCACATTGACTCTGTACCAGTACCCCCTGTATATAGCCTCCACATTGACTCTGTACCGGTACCCCCCTGTATATAGCCTCCACATTGACTCTGTACCAGTACCCCCTGTATATAGCCTCCACATTGACTCGGTACGGTACCCCCTGTATATAGCCTCCACATTGACTCTGTACCGGTACCCCCCTTGTATATAGTCTCACTATTGTTATTTTAATGCTGTTCTTTAATTACTTGTTACTTTTATTTCTTATTCTTATCCTTATTTTTTGAAACTGCATTGTTGGTTAAGGGCTCGTAAGTAAGCATTTCACTGTAAGGTCTACTACACCTGTTGTATTTGGCGCTTGTGACAAATTTGATTTGATATATGTCATTTTACAAGGTCAGCCAAAGTTGTACAGTGCCCATTTTGAGTTATAATATGTAATTCTATGGTGTTTTGAGTTATAATATGTAATTCTATGGTGTTTTGAGTTGTAATATGTTATTCTACTGTATGGTGTTTTGAGTTCCACAGTAATATGTAATTCTAGGATGTTTTGAGTTGTAATATATAATTATATGATGTTTTGACATATAATATGTCATTCTATGGTGTTTTGTGTACTAATAAGTAATTCTATGGTGTTTTGTGTGTTGTCTGAGTTAGCAGGCCTGTGAAGGATGGAGGTCAGTTTCCTGCTGTTGTGTCTTGTGAGCCTCTTCGCTGGAGGTGAGTACCTACCTGGGTCTCTAACCTCTCTCTATCCCCAATGGAGGTGAGTACCTACCTGGGTCTCTAACCTCTCTCTATCCCCAATGGAGGTGAGTACCTACCTGGGTCTCTAACCTCTCTCTATCCCCAATGGAGGTGAGTACCTACCTGGGTCTCTAACCTCTCTCTATCCCCAATGGAGGTGAGTACCTACCTGGGTCTCTAACCTCTCTCTATCCCCAATGGAGGTGAATACCTACCTGGGTCTCTAACCTCTCTCTATCCCCAATGGAGGTGAATACCTACCTGGGTCTCTAACCTCTCTCTATCCCCAATGGAGGTGAATACCTACCTGGGTCTCTAACCTCTCTCTATCCCCAATGGAGGTGAATACCTACCTGGGTCTCTAACCTATCTCTATCCCCAATGGAGGTGACTACCTACCTGGGTCTCTAACCTCTCTCTATCCCCAATGGAGGTGACTACCTACCTGGGTCTCTAACCTATCTCTATCCCCAATGGAGGTGAGTACCTACCTGGGTCTCTAACCTCTCTCTACCTGGGTCTCTAACCTCTCTCTATCCCCAATGGAGGTGAGTACCTACCTGGGTCTCTAACCTCTCTCTACCTGGGTCTCTAACCTCTCTCTATCCCCAATGGAGGTGAGTACCTACCTGGGTCTCTAACCTCTCTCTATCCCCAATGGAGGTGAATACCTACCTGGGTCTCTAACCTCTCTCTATCCCCAATGGAGGTGAGTACCTACCTGGGTCTCTAACCTCTCTCTATCCCCAATGGCACTTTGTTCCCGAAGTAGTGCCCACAGGGAATACGAGCCCTGGTCAAAAGTAGTACACCATACTACCGTGCTGCCGTGCTGCCGTGCTGCCGTGCTGCCGTGCTACCGTGCTACCGTGCTACCGTGCTACCGTACTACCGTGCTACCGTGCTACCGTACTACCGTACTACCGTGCTACCGTACTACCGTGCTACCGTGCTACCGTACTACCGTGCTACCGTGCTACCGTACTACCATGCTACCGTACTACCGTGCTACCGTGCTACCGTACTACCGTGCTACCGTACTACCGTGCTACCGTACTACCGTGCTACCATACTACCGTGCTACCGTACTACCGTACTACCGTGCTACCGTACTACCGTGCTACCGTGCTACCATGCTACCGTACTACCATACTACCGTGCTACCGTACCACCGTACTACACCATAGGGTGTCGTTTGGGAAGCATTCCAAGGCTCACGTTGCACTGGCTATTTAAACGCATTAACTTTACGTGTAATAATGCCACGCCTAGTCATACAGTGATACTGGTTGTTTAATGGCAATTTCACAGATAAAGTGAGGAAGTTTAAACTCAATGTCAAATCTTGTCAATATTTTTGTAAAGTGGGACTCATTTTGCTTGGACTTACAGGTTATGTGATTAAACTTTCTCTGCTTTTTTTTCCAACAGCTCAAAGCAAAAACCAAATGCCGAGCATTACGACAAGTTATGCCCAAATAAAGGAAGACACTCCAATAAGTATGTATTTCTTGTACTCAGTAAATACAAACGTTTTTTATCACAAAATAGTATGTCAATTCATTGCATGCTCTTCACTACGTAGTGGTTTTGGACTCACCTTTTGTTAACCCACCACTCTCTCCCTTCAGATGGATTTGCATTTCAAATAGAAACATATGATCCTGATCCTGTTCCTGACCCACTGACATACATGATTACTGGGCCTAAAGCAAGCTACTTTAATTGCAACGCAAACACAGGAAACGTAACCATCCGGACCCCCTTGGAGAGAGATGATGATGTAAGTCCTCGTCTCCCATTTTAGTATTTCAGTATTATTTCAGCCATTTTAGAATTATAAGCAATTTTAGTATTTCAGTATTGTTTCAGCCATTTTAGTATTTCAGTATTGTTACATCCATTTTAGTATTTCAGTATTGTTTCAGCCATTTTAGTATTTCAGTATTGTTTCAGCCATTTTAGTATTTCAGTATTGTTACATTCATTTCAGTGTTTCAGTATTATTTCAGCCATTTTAGTATTTCAGTATTGTTACATCCATTTCAGTGTTTCAGTATTATTTCAGCCATTTTAGTATTTCAGTATTGTTTCAGCCATTTTAGTATTTCAGTATTGTTTCAGCCATTTTAGTATTTCAGTATTGTTACATTCATTTCAGTGTTTCAGTATTATTTCAGCCATTTCGGTATTATTTCAGCCATTTCGGTATTATTTCCGCCATTTCGGTATTATTTCAGCCATTTTAGAATTTTCAGTATTTTATCTTTTATTTTTCCTGACCTGATTCTCTAATTGATTGGCTTGTATTTGTTTAGGACAAGGGTGTATTCACCATCGAAGTTGTGGTTTCTGACGCTGATTATACAGTAAGTTCACAATAAAGCCTCTAACTATTTTCACAGTCCCCAAATTCAGAACAAATTCAAGAAAACGTACAGTATTATATAGAGCCTTTTATTGTATGGAACTCTGTTCCATCTCATATTGCTCAAAGGAACAGCAAACCTGGTTTCAAAAAACAGATAAAGCAACACCTCACGGCTCCCATATTTGACCTGGATAGTTAGTGTGTATGCATTGATATGTAGGCTACGTGTGCCTTTTTAAAAATGGATGTAGCTCTGTCCTTGAGCTGTTCTTGTCGAATGATGTTCTGTATTATGTCATTCTGTATTATGTCATTCTGTATTATGTTTCATGTTTTGTTTTCTGTGTTCTGTGTTTTGTGTTCTGTGTGGAACCCCAGGAAGAGTAGCTGCTGCTTTTGCAACAGCTAACGGGGATCCTAATAAAATACCAAACATAAAAAAAATTTAACTATATTTTTTAAATGTATTTTATTGTTTTTAACAAATTAATGTTTTATAACATGCACAATATATCATGTCATCTTTTTTTAGGTTTCCAAAAACATTCAGATCATCATAATAGATGCAAATGATAACCGACCCATATTTGAAAATGCACCGTACAACGTAAATGTCGATGAAGTAAGTACAATTACTAATTTTACATTCCTTTAATAAGAATTTCATTTATATGGCACGTTCAATTAATTTCCAGCCATAATTAAGAAATTGTGGGAAAATTTATGAGCCTGTGAAATCATCTAAACAGACAATGGTTTCAAAACCTTTCAGAAAATCAGGTGATTTGGGAAATCTATAGAAACTTTAGTAATTTAATAATAATAATAATAATATTATAATTTATAATAACGTTTTAGAAGAGTATTTATATTGTTTTCATAATTTTTACAGAAAGTGTTCTTATCCTTTGACTTAGGATGTATTTTGTTGTTACAGCCTCATTAAAAAATTCACACACAATAAAAGTGAAATAAAGTGAAAACATGTTTTTAGAAATCTTTGCTAATTTATTGAAAATTAAATACAGAAATATTTAATTTACATAAGTATAAACATCACTGAGTCAATACATGTTAGAATCACCTTTGTCAGTGATTACAGCTGTGAGTGTTTCTGGATAAGAGTGTGCAAAGCTGTCATCAAGGCAAAGGGTGGCTATTTGAAGAATCTCAAATATAAAATATATTTTAAATTGTTTAACACTTTTTTGATTACTATGTAACTCAATATGTATAATTTCATAGTTTTGATGTCTTCACTATTATTCTACAATGTAGATATAACAATATATATATATATGTATATACTGTGCCTTAGAAAACTATTCAGACCCCTTGACTTTTCCCACATTTTGTTACGTTACAGCCTTATTCTAAAATGGATTAAATAAAACAATTCTCACACAATACACACAAACTAATAACAAAGGGAAAACAGGTTGGTAGAAATTTTTGCACATTTTAATAAAAAATTTAAAACAGAAATAACTTATTTACATAAGTATTCAGACCCTTTGCTATGAGACTTGAAATTGAGCTCAGGTGCATCCCAAAGAAGATAGTGGCCTCCATCATTCTTAAATGGAAGAAGTTTGGAAACACCAAGACTCTTCCTAGAGCTGTCCGCCTGGTCAAATGAGCAATCAGGGGAGAAGGGCCTTGGTCAAGGAGGTGACCAAGGACCCGATGGTCACTCTGACAGAGCTCCAGAGTTCCTCTGTGGAGATGGGAGAACCTTCCAGAAAGACAACCATCTTTGCAGCACTCCACCAATCAGGGAATTATGGTAGAGTGGCCAGACGGAAGCCACTCCTCAGTAAAAAGGCACAATACAGCCTGCATGGAGTTTGCCAAAAGGCACCTAAAGACTATCAGACCATGAGAAACAAGATGCCTAGTCTGATGAAGCCTGAATGCCAAGCGTCACGTCTGGAGGAAACCTGGCACAATCCCTAAGGTGAAGCATGGTGGTGGCAGCATCATGATGTGGGGATGTTTTTCAGTGGCGGGGACTGGAAGACTAGTCAGGATCGAGGGAACAATGAACAGTGCATCCAACAGGACAACGACCCTAAGCACACAGCCAAGACAACACAGGAGTGGCTTCGGGACAAGACACTGAATGTCCTTGAGTGGCCCAGCCAGAGCCCAGACTTGAACCCGATCGAACATCTCTGGAGAGACCTGAAAATAGCTGTGCAGCGACGCTCCCCATCCAATCTGACAGAGCTTGAGAGGATCTGCAGAGAAGAATGGGAGAAACTCCCCAAATACAGGTGTGCCAAGTTGGTAGCGTCATACCCAAGAAGACTTGAGGCTGTAATCGCTGCCAAAGGTGCTTCAACAAAATACTGAGTAAAGGGTCTGAATACTGATGTAAATGTAATATCTGTTGTTTGTTTGTTTAATAGATTTGCAAAAATGTCTAAAAACCTGTTTTTGCTTTGTCTTTACTGGGTATTGTCTGTAGATTGACAATTTAAAAAAATATATTTAATACATTTTAGAATAAGGCTGTAGCGTAAACAAAATTAAGAAAAAGTCAAGGGGTCTGAATGCTTTCCGAATGCACTGTAATGTAAGAGGAAAATCACTTGTTTGACTTCACTGCCCCTTTAAATGTGCTACAGGCCTGCTGATAGCAGTGATCTTTTAGCCTACTGGTCATTCTGTATGTAGTTTGCTGGTAATCCTCAGTGATTTAATTCTCACTTCATCCTATAAGACTTAGTATGGAAAATCGACATCTTACCGGGTCCCTTGCTAGTAGTGTTTAGTCAGGAATTCATTTTTGTGCTATACATTTGAAAGTGACTTTTCTAAATGATGATGAAAAAAGTACTATTGTGCCTTCTACTTCCTTGCCCCCCTCTGTCTGTTTTTTGTTCTTAGAATACTGCCTTGGACACCGTTCTGTTTCAAGTGTATGCCAAAGATGCAGACGCTGGACTTGCCGCTGTTGTAAAGTACCGCATTGATGAGGTAAGCATTGCTTTTGGACACAAACCACATTTTTGTATTGATTGATAAGTGAACCTGACTCAAAACATCAACAGTGAACTTAGAACCAAGTTACACCCCCATTAGAACCAAGTTACACCCCCATTAGAACCAAGTTACACCCCCATTAGAACCAAGTTACACCCCCCATTAGAACCAAGTTGCACCCCCCATTAGAACCAAGTTACACCCCCATTAGAACCAAGTTACACCCCCATTAGAACCAAGTTATACCCCCATTAGAACCAAGTTATACCCCCATTAGAACCAAGTTACACCCCCATTAGAACCAAGTTACACCCCCATTAGAACCAAGTTACACCCCCCATTAGAACCAAGTTACACCCCCATTAGAACCAAGTTACACCCCCATTAGAACCAAGTTGCACCCCCCATTAGAACCAAGTTACACTCCCATTAGAACCATGTTACACCCCCCATTAGAACCAAGTTACACCCCCATTAGAACCAAGTTATACCCCATTAGAACCAAGTTACACCCCCATTGGAACCAAATTACACCCCCATTAGAACCAAGTTACACCCCCATTAGAACCATGTTACACCCCCCATTAGAACCAAGTTACACCCCCATTAGAACCAAGTTATACCCCATTAGAACCAAGTTACACCCCCATTGGAACCAAATTACACCCCCATTAGAACCACGTTACACCCCCATTAGAACCAAGTTGTACCCCCATTAGAACCAAGTTATACACCCATTAGAACCAAGTTATACCCCCATTAGAACCAAATTACAGCCCCAACATTAGTCATGTAGCAGATAATAATAAAAGCCCTTCTCAACAGACATTGAAGGAGAATTAGAAAGGACCATATGCCTTGAGATTGTTATATGGACTCCATGTATTTAAACCCAACTCTCTCCTCGTTTCTAGGCGAGTCCAAGTGATGGACTAAATCATTTTACTATCAATGAGAATAATGGCCAAGTCAAACTGGTTAAACAACTGAATTTTACAAGTTTGAGCACTTTCTATAGGCTGAAGATCAACGCCACGGTAAGTAGCCCATCTCAACACTTCTCTAGTCACTGTTGGATCTTCGCTAGTCACTTATTGGAAGTTTTTTTTTCTGTATTCCTGACTAACAAGCATGTTCTTTCTGGAATTTATCATGTTTTTCAGATCCAGTTGTGGGCTTAATCTGAGAAACGGTCCTATTAAATGTGGTTTTGTGTTTCTGATTGTGTTTCCCCTCACAGGATGGTGGAGGCCCTGTGTATAATGAACCTAACCCTGTTCATCAATCCAGCCTTGCCTTTGCTTTCATCACTGTGGTGGACGTCCCAGACCTGGATCCACGGTTTCTCAGTACTCCTTACGCGACTACTGTCACTGAGCATTCTCCCGTGGTGAGTCTGGTGTTGCCAAATAGGCACTTTCCTTTTAGTTCATAGTTCAACCGACCAAAGAATATCAAACAACATTCACATCGTGTTTTCTACCAACAGCTAAGTCCTTTTACAATTTGTTTATTGTTGTTGCTAGTTGCTGTATTGTCGTACACATACATCTTCCTAAATAGATAAACAATTGTAAAAGTAAAGGTATGGACCAATAAAGTTCCAAATGGTACCATTTTCCCTACTTGGTGTACTACTTATAATCAGATCCATTTACTACTTATGATCTGGGCCATTTACTACTTATGATCTGGGCCATTTACTACTTATGATCAGGGCCATTTACTACTTATGATCTGGGCCATTTACTACTTATGATCTGGGCCATTTACTACTTATGATCAGGGCCATTTACTACTTATGATCTGGGCCATTTACTACTTATGATCTGGGCCATTTACTACTTATGATCCGGGCCATTTACTACTTATGATCTGGGCCATTTACTACTTATGATCTGGGCCATTTACTACTTATGATCTGGGCCATTTACTACTTATGATCCGGGCCATTTACTACTTTTGATCTGGGCCATTTACTACTTATGATCAGGGCCATTTACTACTTATGATCTGGGCCATTTACTACTTTTGATCAGGGCCATTTACTACTTATGATCAGGGCCATTTACTACTTATGATCTGGGCCATTTACTACTTATGATCTGGGCCATTTACTACTTATGATCAGGGCCATTTACTACTTATGATCTGGGCCATTTACTACTTTTGATCAGGGCCATTTACTACTTATGATCAGGGCCATTTACTACTTATGATCAGGGCCATTTACTACTTATGATCTGGGCCATTTACTACTTTTGATCAGGGCCATTTACTACTTTTGATCAGGGCCATTTACTACTTATGATCAGGGCCATTTACTACTTATGATCTGGGCCATTTACTACTTATGATCAGGGCCATTTACTACTTATGATCAGGGCCATTTACTACTTTTGATCAGGGCCATTTACTACTTATGATCTGGGCCATTTACTACTTATGATCTGGGCCATTTACTACTTATGATCAGGGCCATTTACTACTTATGATCTGGGCCATTTACTAATTTTGATCAGGGCCATTTACTACTTATGATCTGGGCCATTTACTACTTATGATCTGGGCCAATTACTACTTTTGATCAGGGCCATTTACTACTTATGATCTGGACCATTTACTACTTATGATCAGGGCCATTTACTACTTATGATCTGGGCCATTTACTACTTATGATCAGGGCCATTTACTACTTATGATCTGGGCCATTTACTACTTATGATCTGGGCCATTTACTACTTTTGATCCGGGCCATTTACTACTTATGATCTGGGCCATTTACTACTTATGATCAGGGCCATTTACTACTTATGATCAGGGCCATTTACTACTTATGATCAGGGCTATTTACTACTTATGATCAGGGCCATTTACTACTTATGATCTGGGCCATTTACTACTTATGATCTGGGCCATTTACTACTTATGATCAGGGCCATTTACTACTTATGATCAGGGCCATTTACTACTTATGATCAGGGCCATTTACTACTTATGATCAGGGCCATTTACTACTTATGATCAGGGCCATTTACTACTTATGATCAGGGCCATTTACTACTTATGATCAGGGCCATTTACTACTTATGATCTGGGCCATTTACTACTTATGATCTGGGCCATTTACTACTTATGATCAGGGCCATTTACTACTTTTGATCAGGGCCATTTACTACTTATGATCAGAGCCATTTACTACTTTTGATCTGGGCCATTTACTACTTATGATCAGGGCCATTTACTACTTATGATCAGGGCCATTTACTACTTATGATCAGGGCTATTTACTACTTATGATCTGGGCCATTTACTACTTATGATCTGGGCCATTAACTACTTATGATCTGGGCCATTTACTACTTATGATCAGGGCCATTTACTACTTATGATCAGGGCCATTTACTACTTATGATCAGGGCCATTTACTACTTATGATCAGGGCCATTTACTACTTTTGATCAGGGCCATTTACTACTTATGATCAGGGCCATTTACTACTTTTGATCAGGGCCATTTACTACTTATGATCAGGGCCATTTACTACTTATGATCAGGGCCATTTACTACTTATGATCTGGGCCATTTACTACTTATGATCCGGGCCATTTACTACTTTTGGGGTGCCAAAGGGGAGAAAGCCTTTGTTGACGTCAGCCTTTAACTGAACTCTACCGTCTCCCTTTCATTTCAGGGCCAGTCTGTGTTTAAAGTGACTGCAATAGATCAGGACACAGGAATCAACGATGCCATCACCTACAGCATTGAAGGTGAGCATAACTACATCTCTGAACGTCTGCTGAACGTCTGCTGAACGTCTCTGAACGTCTGCTGAACGTCTCTGAACGTCTCTGAACGTCTGCTGAACGTCTCTGAACGTCTGCTCGTTTTAGGTTGTTAACGGAACATCAGCATAAACGTTGTCCGTTGCCATTTTGCTGACAACTCTTGAAAAGATAAAAGATATTTTTTGTTTTTAATTCTAAATTGTTGGAATAATGATGAAGATTGGACTCTGATATATTTTTTGTTATTTTGCAGGGCCCGATGACCTGTTTAAAATCACAGCCAATGATGGAATCATATCTGTCAAAAGTGATATTGACAGAGAGGCTTTGTTGGACACCAATTATGTTGTGGCCTTTAATGTGACGGTATACTCTTATTGCTTAAATCCTTTACATCATTTCCAAAAATGAATTTATCCAAAGGACAATATTTAATTTCAAGATGACCTACTGTTAATAAAAAACTACAATTCCAGGCAACGGAGGTGCATCCAAGCATCCTGGGGACCCAAGCCCACACCTCCACTGAGGTGCGGATTACCATCAGTGACGTCAACGACAACAAGCCTAGATTTTATGACTGTGTTGTGGAGCCCTGCGTGGAGGCCAGCAGCTTCACGGCCAACATCTTTGAACACTCCTCCATGGGTGTTCCGGTCGACGATCTCGACATCGAAGCCAAAGATTTGGATCAGGTCAGTCCTTTCTAAGAAATAGGGTTGCAAAAAATGTTGGGATTTTCTGTAACTCGTGGTTGGAAGATTCCCAGAGTTAGGAGGGGGAAAGGAATAATGAAAAACGAAATCTGAAATCCTCCAACCAGGATTACTTGAAAATGTACTGGAACTTTGCAACCCTAATCACAAAATATTTTTTGGTGGGACCTAAGTTTACTCAGGCCAGAAAATTGATCAACATCTGTATTCTGATGTAGGGAGATAATGGAAAATTCGAATTAAGTCTTGCTGGACCAGACAAGGATGCGTTCAGTGTGTCGCCACTGATTGCCTACTCAAAAAGCCAAGTTCAGATCACGGTCAAGAACTCCCAGGCTGTGGACTACGAGACCAAAACATCAATGGTCATCCAGGTACGCGTCTCAAATGGGAACCCCCAGTCCATATTTAGTGCACTACTTTTCACCAGGGCCCAATAAGGACCAAGGTCAAAAGTAAGGTACTATGTCCACGTAAATGTAGGAAATGTCTTCACTATAATTTGACTGACTGAAACCAAAGACAAAACACCATTGTCAAAAAATCATCAAGAACCACCTTGTTATCATAATCATTCAAATACATTTGACAATATTTTCAAAGAAGATGTGTGACAAGTTGATTGAAGATTTCAACCAGACAAACTAAGTGGTTTGGAGTGTGGACAATGCCAGAATTATCCTAGCTTAGCTGAAACAGGTTTTGTGTAGTTTTAATAAGACGGCAAGCAAACACACTTAGGATCCATTACAAACAGGTTGATTACTTATGCTAAAAGGGGATAACATTGCACCCTTCACACGGTATAGCCAGGTGAACTGCGGACACGCAAGAGACATTTAACGGTCTCTACCAGGACGGTTGCCAAGCTGCAGAACGTGAATAATGACATCGCATGATCAACAATACATCGTACCCAAAAGTTTTGTTTTGACGATCATATCACCATTTTCAAAAACCAGCGTTTTTTTTGTCTCAAATGGCACTCTCTTCACCAACCAGTGCACAGCTGTTAACCTGACGTTTACGTACTGATACTCACCACAAAGAACAACATTCTTACTCCGTCCGAAAGTCTGTGTTTAAAACCGAGATAAATCGTGGTTGTTTTCCTGTACAGATTATCGCCAAGGATCCCTCCAATACAGAAGACTGCTGTTCCACGGCTACAGTCACCATTCAGATCAAAGACATTAATGACAACAGCCCCACGTTCCCCAAAGAAGTCTATAACCTCAAGGTTGATGAGCACAGTCCTGATGGAACCACTGTGGACACGATAACAGTAGGTCCATGTTATTGTTACCATTCTAACAGTAGGTCCATGTTATTGTTACCATTCTAACAGTAGATCCTTGTTATTGTTACCATTCTAACAGTAGGTCCTTGTTATTGTTACCATTCTAACAGTAGGTCCATGTTATTGTTACCATTCTAACAGTAGGTCCTTGTTATTGTTACCATTCTAACAGTAGGTCCATGTTATTGTTACCATTCTAACAGTAGGTCCTTGTTATTGTTACCATTCTAACAGTAGATCCTTGTTATTGTTACCATTCTAACAGTAGGTCCATGTTATTGTTACCATTCTAACAGTAGGTCCATGTTATTGTTACCATTCTAACAGTAGATCCTTGTTATTGTTACCATTCTAACAGTAGGTCCTTGTTATTGTTACCATTCTAACAGTAGGTCCATGTTATTGTTACCATTCTAACAGTAGGTCCTTGTTATTGTTACCATTCTAACAGTAGGTCCATGTTATTGTTACCATTCTAACAGTAGGTCCTTGTTATTGTTACCATTCTAACAGTAGATCCTTGTTATTGTTACCATTCTAACAGTAGGTCCATGTTATTGTTACCATTCTAACAGTAGGTCCATGTTATTGTTACCATTCTAACAGTAGGTCCTTGTTATTGTTACCATTCTAATAGTAGGTCCATGTTATTGTTACCATTCTAACAGTAGGTCCTTGTTATTGTTACCATTCTAACAGTAGGTCCATGTTATTGTTACCATTCTAACAGTAGGTCCATGTTATTGTTACCATTCTAACAGTAGGTCCATGTTATTGTTACCATTCTAACAGTAGGTCCTTGTTATTGTTACCATTCTAACAGTAGGTCCATGTTATTGTTACCATTCTAACAGTAGGTCCATGTTATTGTTACCATTCTAACAGTAGGTCCATGTTATTGTTACCATTCTAACAGTAGGTCCATGTTATTGTTACCATTCTAACAGTAGGTCCATGTTATTGTTACCATTCTAACAGTAGGTCCTTGTTATTGTTACCATTCTAACAGTAGGTCCATGTCATTGTTACCATTCTAACAGTAGGTCCATGTTATTGTTACCATTCTAACAGTAGGTCCATGTTATTGTTACCATTCTAACAGTAGGTCCATGTTATTGTTACCATTCTAACAGTAGGTCCATGTTATTGTTACCATTCTGCCTGGAATTCAACCAATGCGCTCTGTGTTTAATTTGAACAGCTTCTTGAAGTATCGAGTGTTAACTCACTCAACCCGGGACACACTGCTATGTAAATCAAACACACCTGTAATAAAATGTGAATCAAAAGTCCTTTGATTGTTGCTGCTAAATGTATTGGAAGTACAAACACAATACTCTACATCTCTCCAGGCAACCGATCCTGACACTATGGATGTTGGTAACATCAGATACAGACTTCTTCCTGACAGCATGTACGTACACTACACACCATTATTACTGTATGTTGTATTGTAATCC
This sequence comes from Salvelinus namaycush, assembly GCF_016432855.1. Classification (NCBI taxonomy): domain Eukaryota; kingdom Metazoa; phylum Chordata; class Actinopteri; order Salmoniformes; family Salmonidae; genus Salvelinus; species Salvelinus namaycush. The sequence continues at coordinate 1,485,540 of NC_052311.1, forward strand.
AGTCCAGAGTTTTCTTATGTTTATAGGATACTTCATTAATTTAGTTTGCTTTATAAGAGGCTTTCATACAACATAAAACATAAACAATACACAGTATATCAACTTTGATGTTGTCTGACATGAGGTGCTAAAGTTTGTGAAACGAGACCCAGTACATGAGAACTAAATACTAAAAGAGATTTCTGGTTTTCAGACTAAAGTATTTCGATGTGAATGCAACGACAGGGAGGATCTTTGTAACAAACAGCAAACTGATCGACCGAGAACTCACCTCCCTCTATTCTCCAACTCTGCAAGCAAGAGACCAGGCCAACAACACAGGGAACGCTGTGTTAGAAATCACACTGACAGACATCAATGACCAGACACCACAGTTCAACAGAGAATCCTACGTTGACTATGTGAAAGAGGGCTCAGACCTAAGAATTCAAGTACAGGTCAATATCTGTCTCTATACAAGTGGATTTCAAACCTCTCCGCAGGGACACCCCTAGACGTTTTATGATTTTGTTGTAGCCCTGAACGAGCTCAGCTGATTCACCTAATCAAGGACTTTATTATTAGTTGACAAGATGAATAATGTGTGGAATAATCATTGTAAATAAGAAATAGTTCTTAATTGACCCCTTGTATAAAATAAATAAAAACATGGAACGCCTGAGGAACCCAAGGATCGGTTTGAAAAACATCCTACTCTACACCACGGGTGTCAAACTCATTCCATGGAGGGCTGAGAGTTTCCAGGTTATCACTCCTTCCTCGTTTGATCAATGAAGGTCACTGATTAGTTAGGAACTCCCCTCACCTGGTTGTCTAAGACTTCATTTGACAAAGATGGAAAGGAAATAGCCACAACCAGCAGCCCCTGGGCCCTCCATGGAATGAGTTTGAGACCCCTACTCTACACACAGTAACCAAAGGGTTAAAACTGCTCTACAGCTGACCCTTATGCTAGTCTATGGCAGACCCGTAGACCCGGGAAATTCTAGTAACTATCCAAAAATTCCCAGGTTTTCGAAAAATCCAGGTCAGAGGATTCCAGATTTCCTGTTTATTCCAGGAAATATTCCAGGAATTTGGGGGAAAGTTACCAGACTTTTGCTACCTAGGTAGACCTCTGTGCTGCTTCTAGTTGTTGGTGATTTTTTTCCTTCTTCTCGTTTGCAGGCTACTGACAGAGATGAACCACCCAACAGCGAGATTGTGTATGGAATAGTTAGCAGTAACTACAGTGCCAAATTCACCATTGACCCCACCACAGGCTGGTTGGAGAACAAAGGCCCGCTAGACAGAGAGGCCATGCAGGCCAAGGATAATGGGCAGGTTAAGTTAAATGTGACAGCAACTGACAAAGGCAGTCCACCACTGTCCACCTGGGTGCCAGTCATCATCAATGTGGAGGTAAGATCACTGTCCATCCCTCACAAACCTTTGACAAGTGCACAGACAGGGTGTATTGGTACCTGGGCCCATATTCACAAAGCGTCTCAGAGTAGGACTGTTGATCTAGGATCAGATCCCCCTTGGCAGCTCTGTTACTAGGTCCTAAACAACTTTGCATTTATGTTTTATTTAAAAAATATATATTTCTTATATTATTATCCCAGAAAGTTCTTTTGCGTTATTACATACAGCCGGAATTAACTTCTGGATATCAGAGCGACGATACCTCACCAGCGTTATGACCAGAAATACGACTTTCCCGAATTGGATCCTTTGTTCGTACTCCCCAATGCAATTTAACTTATCCCTGAGGCTGTTTCAAGACGCCGCCAACGGAGAAGAGGTATTTAGAGTGGACTTCTAGTCTGTCTCAGGAGGCATGCACACCATCCACTGCTTCCGAATATATTACTCGCTAATGTTCAGCCCCTGGACAATAAAGTAGACGAGTTCAGGGCGAGGATCTCCTTCCAGAGAGACATAAGGGACTGTAACATACTCTGTTTCGCAGAATCATGGCTCTCTCCGGATATACTGTCCCCATCCATACAGCCAGCTGGGTTCTCAGTTCATTGTGCATACAGGAATAAAGAACTCTCCGGGAAGAAGACAGGCGGGGGTGTATGTTTCATGATTAACTACTCATTGTGTGATTGTGGTAATGTACAGGAAGTCAAGTCCTTTTGTTCAACCAACCTAGAATACCTCACAATAAAATGCCGACCGCATTACCTCCCAAGAGAGCCGTGTATATTACCCCTCAAGCCGATACCACAACGGCCCTCAAGGAATTACACTGGACTTTGTGCAAACTGGAAACCACATATCCTGAGGCGACATTTATTGTAGCTGGGGATTTTAACAAAGCAGTTCTGAGGAAAACGCTACCAAAGTTCTATCATTGACTGTAGTACTTGCGCTTCAAAAACTCTCGACCACTGTCACTCTCCCTTCCGGGATGGCTACAAGGCCCTCCCCTGCCCTCCATTCGGGCAAATCAGATCACGACTCCTCCCTTCAAACAGGAAATACCCGTTCTAAGGAAAATTCAACACTGGTCTGACCAATCTGAATCCACGCTTCAAGATTGTTTTGATCACGCTGACTGGGATATGTTCCGGGTAGCCTCTGAGAATAACATTGACGTATACACAGACACGGTGACCAAGTTCATAAGGAAGTTTATGGGGGATGTTGCTCCCACTGTGACGATTAAAACCTACCCAAACCAAAAAACTGTGGGACATTTAAGCATGTTAACCCTCGCAAGGCTGCAGGACCAGACGGCATCCCTAGCCACGCCATCAGAGCATGCGCAGACCAGCTGGCTGGAGTGTTTACAGACATATTCAATCTCTCCCCATCCCAGTCTGCTGTCCCCACTTGCCCAAGATGTTCACCATTGTTCCGGTACCCAAGAAAGCAAAGGTAACTGAACTAAATAGCACTCACTTCTGTCATCATGAATGGCTTTGAGAGGCTAGTTAAGGATCATATCACCTCTACCTTACCTGACACCCTAGACCCACCGCATTTTGCAATAGATCCACTGACGATGCAATCGCCATCGCACTACACCCTGCCCTATCCCATCTGGACAAGAGGAATACCTATGTGAGAATGCTGTTCATTGACTATAGCTCAACCTTCAACCCTCCAAGCTCATCATTAAGCTTGGGACCCTGGGTCTGAACCCCGCCCTATGCAACTGGGTCCTGGACTTCCTGATGGGCCGCCCCCAGGTGGTAGAAAGTAGAATACAACACCTCCACCCCGCTGATCCTCAACACAGGGACCCCACAAGGGTGCATGCTCAGCCCCCTCCTGTACTCCTTTGTCACCCGTGATGGTGTGGCCACCACGCACGCCTCCAACTCAATCATCAAGTTTGAAGACAACACAACAGTGGTAGGCCTGATTATCAACAACAACGAGACGGCCTACAGGGAGGAGGTGAGGGCCCTGGCAGAGCGGTGAAGGAAAAAAACCTCTCCCTCAATGTCAGCAAAATGAAGGAGCTGATCGTGGACTTCGGGAGACAGCAGAGGGAGCGTGCTCTCATCCACATCGCCGGGGCCGCAGTGGAGAACGTGAAAAGGCTTCATGTTCCTCGGCGTGCACATCACTGATAAAATGGTCCACCCGTACAGACAGTGTGGTGAAGAAGGCACAACAGCGACTTTTATCTTTAGATTCAGAAGGAAATACTGATCCTCGATCACCGTTCTTAATCTGAGAAGCTTTACGCATATGGACCCAGACCTTGTATCTCTTTTTCGACTGGATAGACCTTTCGACAGATTGTTTAATGTGTAAGTGTGTCGTCTTCTTGACGTGATCAGAAGTAAGAGGAAGGCTTCATTTCCTTGTATCTTTGTCAACTTCGTGAACATAAATTGTAAATTGTAAAGCTTCACTGGTCTTCTACTTTCCAACCTAGGATATCAACGACAACACACCGAAGTTTGAAAAAACTTCTTACAAATTCTTAGTGGAGGAGGGGAAGAAAGGTAAGCACATTTCTTTTTGTTGAATTCAGACATTTTGCCGCCAGTACCCTGATAAACATCCTGGAGGATGTGGTTTAGTCCCTACTTCTCCTCAGAAAAACATTGATCATCGCCTCAAACATAATCTATCTCCCGCCAAAAAAAACATGCCTCTCGCCACTTACCATGCCGTCATTGTGGAATTTGTTCTTAACTGACTTGATAATAAACGTTTAATAATTTACCAAAAAAACATCTAGATAATCATGAATTCAAAAACCTAAGGCCGTCTCTTTCTGTCTTTCTCTAACAGCTGCATTTGTGGGCTCCGTCCAGGCAGTGGATTTGGACCAAACTATCGACCACAGCCGCATCTCCTTCAGCATCGTCAGCGGAAGCTTCGGACAATTCATCATCCGAACCTTCAACGACGAACCCAATGGTTACATCGGTAACATCACGGTCGACCCGGACATTGAGCTAGACTACGAGAGCAGCTTCAAGACCTTCAGCCTGGATGTGGAGGCCATGGACCTGGGATCGAGGAAGGACACTGTAAAGGTGGAGGTGATTGTGCTGGATGTGAATGACGAGAGGCCTGAGTTCAAGCCCGTCGCCCCGTTGTACATAAAGGAAAACACCACTATCACTGGAGTCGTGGGGAATTTCGAAGGGGTGGACCTGGACAACAATCACTCTCTGGTCTACCAGCTGGTCGCCACTAAGTGCCGCTGTAACGGCTCCCTGACTCACGGAACCTGCCCAGAGGACTGGTTCATCCTGCAGCCCACAGGGGAGATCATGCTCAACGAGGAGTTTGTGATCGACTTTGAGAAGTGTGACCAGGTTGAGCTGGAGGCCCAGGTGGAGGATGAGTGCACCCAGAAAGGGGAGAACAACAGTGCAACATCAGGTCGGTTTAACTGGGTTTGATCGGGTACCTCTGTTTGGTTCTGGCTCTGTTTGGGTTGTAAAATTCCCAGGTTGAAAGATTCCCTGGAAAATACCCTGGGGATGAGGCGGGAATAATCAGGAACTCCCAAGAATCCTGCAATTGGTATTTCTGAAAAACCTGGGAATTCTGGGAATTTTACCAGAAATGTTTAACCCTATATTGTAGCATTACTATCGTTAATATCTACGTTTGATATTTAATATAATTTAATATCTATCCTTTAATATCTTTCAATGTTTTCTAACAATTCAAATGAATTTCAGGGCACATTGTGATCAACATCGAAGACATCAATGACAATGCCCCTGATTTCGATACATTAGATTCCTTATATGGTAAATATGTTTCCTAAATTTCAGCACGTTGTATGGTATATCTGAATATCGTATTTTTTTTTATATATATGATAATTCAATTTTTACTTTATGATATGAATCTATATAGCTACAGATTGACTTAATAGTGTTCTTACCGACCTCACCTTCTCTACAGTTGTGGTGTCAGAGACGGCCTCTGTTGGCTCAGTAATCGCCAGTGTCACTGTGAGTATAACTGTGTAAAATGGACAACGTCAGTTGCAGGGGCAGCGGGACATCTCCTTCGTTTTTTTGTATCTCAAAATTTAGCTTTTAAAGGTAGACTTAGCAATATGCCATCATTATACATAGTAGGGACTGCATGCATGTTATGCAGAAAAAAATGAACTTTTGAATCTAATATAAAGTACATTTAATACATTTAACTTGACGACTTGCTGCGAGATAATGAGTTGCTATGAAATACAGTCATCCTTTCCCCCCCCTTCCATATAGGCTACAGACCGTGATTCTGGGAAAAATAGGCAAATGACATTTTCGATAACAAGTGTACAATTCTGGGATGACGTCAACAATAAAACGAACGACTTGGGTAGTCGAGTGTTTCGAATTGTCACCACACAGGAAGACGATAAATACGTCGGAAATATTCAGTGAGTATATAAATGCTGTCCGGGCAAGTCATATTTTAAATTTCTGATTTCACTATAATTAATAGCCATTAAGAAACACAATGATTTGTTAGGTTTCATAGTTGACACTATTGCAATGGATGAGGTAGATACAACGAAAATGACTTACAGAAGAATAACAGGTCTTTTTAAACTTTGTAGTAACATCGAAGTGCTGAATATTAACGTGAAAGGTAAGTATTTGGTGACAGTCGGGGCAGCTAACACTGAAGAACCCAAACTCTTCTCCGAAACCAAACTGGAGGTAAAACTCACTGTGATTCATACAAAAATGTGAATTGATGGTTGCATTAGTGAACATATTTCATTCTCTGTTGGCTCTTACTGTTCTCTCTTACCCTCTGCCTGTCTGTCTGTCTGTCTGTCTGTATGTCTGTCTGTCTGTCTGCCTGCCTGTCTGCCCGCCTGTCTGTCTGCTTGTCTATCTGCCTGCCTGCCTGTCTGCATGTCTGTCTGTCTGTATGTCTGCCTGTCTGTCTGTCTGCCTGTCTGTCTGTCTGTCTGTCTGTCTGTCTGTCTGTCTGTCTGTCTGCCTGCCTGCCTGTCTGCCCGCCTGTCTGTCTGCTTGTCTATCTGCCTGCCTGCCTGTCTGCATGTCTGTCTGTCTGTATGTCTGCCTGTCTGTCTGTCTGCCTGTCTGTCTGCATGTCTGTCTGCCTGTCTGTCTGCATGTCTGTCTGCCTGCCTGCATGTCTGTCTGTAAGTCTGTCTGTCTGTCTGCCTGTCTGTCTGTCTATCTGCCTGTCTGTCTGTCTGCCTGCCTGCCTGCCTGCCTGCCTGCCTGCCTGCCTGCCTGCCTGACTGTCTGTCTGTCTGTCTGTCTGTCTGTCTGTCTGTCTGTCTGTCTGTCTGAGTAACACTTTGTTTCATGTTTCCCTCCAGATCTTCACAGTTGACAAGAGCTTAAAAGTCGAGCTTTTGTTTTCAAAGACAGTGGCAGAAGTCCAAGCGGTCCAAAGTCAGATTGTACAGTAAGATATCTTTCTTCACTGCATCTATTAACTATATTACATATATAGCATAATAATGTACTAACTTAATAAACTAGAATAAAAAATTGTTTTTTGTATTTGTTCATTTATACGTTTAACAATTAATGTGGCTGTACCTATAGGAAGACTTTCAGATTGAGATTACATAGGCCATCCCCGTTGACAAGTGTTTTAACCACAGCATGGGGTAATACATGAATTCATTAACTTTATAAATGTTTCCTATGCAGGCTTCTAACCACAGCAACTAAGACGAAAGTGGAAGTAGTTAATATTAGGGCTGATTCAGCCAGTACGGAAACCAGGTAATAAATATCACATGGCTACCAGGATTCCAGTCAATTCCACTTCAGTTCCAGTCCATTCAGAAAGTCAAACAAATTCAATTTCCACATTTTCTTTCCTCATTTAAAAGCATTGCTGGGAATTGGAATTTCAATGTACTTCCAAAAACTGACTGGAATTTAAATGTAATTGTCTCCAACCCTGACTACTATTGTGTGTGTGTGTGTGTGTGTGTGTGTGTGTGTGTGTGTGTGTGTGTGTGTGTGTGTGTGTGTGTGTGTGTGTGTGTGTCTGTCTGTCTGTCTGTCTGTCTGTCTGTCTGTCTGTCTGTCTGTCTGTCTGTCTGTCTGTCTGTCTGTCTGTCTGTCTGTCTGTCTGTCTGTCTGTCTGTCTGTCTGTCTGTCTGTCTGTCTGTCTGTCTGTCTGTCTGTCTGTCTGTCTGTCTGTCTGTCTGTCTGTCTGTCTGTCTGTCTGTCTGTCTGTCTGTGTGTGTGATCTGTAGATCTGTAGATCTGTGTCACTGCTCAAGTAGTTTAGAAATCCATAATATATATATATATTAAATTTTGTTTAAAAAAAAAACGTCTTAATTCTTTTGCAGGGCGGCTGACGATACCGTAATGGAGGTGTACTTTGTAAATGCCAATGGAACGGCTCTCGACTCTGACACTGCCGAGACTATTCTGTCCAAGAGTAAGGAACGGTACAAATTACAGACTGAATTTGGCCTGAAAGATATAGTAAGTTTACTATAGGAAACTATTATTAAACTATCCCCCCCCTCTCGTTACCATACACATACAATACACATCTATTTCAAGAAACATGCCACTTTTCATTTATTGGATTTTAAATCTCAAGTAATCTCCTGATCTCACTGCATTTCATTTGAATGGTCTCCAACCCGGCCTTGTACATGCTAAACGAATATTTGTCAGTGTCAGAAATGACTCCCTATTCCTGATGTTGTACACTATTTTTGAACAGGGCTCTGGTGAAAAGTAGTGCACTATATAGGGAATAGGATTCCTATAGGGCAGAGTACACCAAATGGTGGCCCTTGGGCCGGATTTTGCCCGCGGGTGGTTTTATTTGCCCCCATGTTTTCTGAGCAAAAAAATAAAAAATAAAGTTCAGTTTTTTATTGTTGGACAAAAAATACTGTTAAAACACCAGGAAATCAGCTCCAAGTGATTTTAATTTAAAGAAATCTGTTCCCAAGTATTCCCACGCATAATAGAGAGACAAGGGATGTGTTCAAATGTCGCAAGGTTTGAAATGATTATGTTTTAGTCAAACATTATATCTGTTTGGGGTTCCTGCGGTCAATTTGCAGTGTAAAAATGATTTGTAATTATGTTCCGGCTCCTCGACCATCCGCTCAAGAAAAAAATCGTCACACACCTGAATCTAGTTGATGATCTCTGGTATAGGTACTTCCACATGAATTGTTAAACGAATAAATATAAATAAATGTCCACTAGCTATTAGTATGTTACTACATTATTATGCTTATATTAGTAATATAGTGAAAACATGCAGTGAAGATCTGTTACAGTACGATCTGACTTTGGTCCACTAAAGGAATGTTCCCCTGAGCTAAGGTTGCAAAAATTACGGTAATTTTCCCCCAAAATTCCCACATTTTCCAGAAATCCTTATTGGAAGATTCACGGAATCGGGAGGAAATAAGAAAGAATACTGAATCCCTCCAACCCTGATTTCTGGAAAACTAGGGAATTTTAAGGGGAAAATTACCGTAATTTTTGCAACTCTACTCTGAACTCAGTGTGTGTGCTGTTGCAGGGGGGGACTGTGGTGACAGAGAAACAGGTGAATCCATTCATGTTCGGTCTGTTGGGATTGGTGGCAGGCCTCATCATCGTCCTGGCTGTCATGACAACATCTCTCGTCTGCACCCGCAGGAGGTAAGCTGAGACCTGGGCACGTATGTATAAAAACATCTCAGAGTAAAAGCGCTGATCTGGGATCTGTTCTGTCCTTTAGATTATAATGGATTGAAGTGTGTGTGGACATAGGTACCTGATCCTAGATCAGTATTCTGACATGTTTGATACATATGATTCACACACAAAAAAAAGTCACGTTTTATTTGTCACATGTTATGGTACTGAGTCAATGTGGAGGCTATACACAAGGGGTACCGGTACAGAGTCAATGTACCGGTAACTAGTATGGGTTATTTAGTATGTGTAACTAGTATGGGTTAGTAAGTATGGGTAACTAGTATGTGTAACTAGTATGGGTTATTTAGTATGTGTAACTAGTATGTGTAACTAGTATGGGTTATTTAGTATGTGTAACTAGTATGGGTTATTTAGTATGTGTAACTAGTATGGGTTAGTAAGTATGGGTAACTAGTGTGTGTAACTAGTATGGGTTATTTAGTATGTGTAACTAGTATGTGTAACTAGTATGGGTTATTTAGTATGTGTAACTAGTATGTGTAACTAGTATGGGTTATTTAGTATGTGTAACTAGTATGGGTTATTTAGTATGTGTAACTAGTATGGGTTATTTAGTATGTGTAACTAGTATGGGCTAGTAAGTATGGGTAACTAGTATGGGTTAGTAAGTATGTGTAACTAGTATGGGTTAGTAGGTATGGGTAACTAGTATGGGTTAGTAAGTATGTGTAACGAGTATGGGTTAGTAGGTATGGGTAACTAGTATGGGTTAGTAGGTATGGGTAACTAGTATGGGTTAGTAAGTATGTGTAACTAGTATGGGTTAGTAAGTATGTGTAACTAGTATGGGTTATTTAGTATGTGTAACTAGTATGGGTTAGTAAGTATGGGTAACTAGTATGGGTTAGTAGGTATGGGTAACTAGTATGGGTTAGTAAGTATGTGTAACTAGTATGGGTTATTTAGTATGGGTAACTAGTATGGGTTAGTAAGTATGTGTAACTAGTATGGGTTATTTAGTATGTGTAACTAGTATGGGTTAGTAAGTATGGGTAACTAGTATGGGTTCGTAGGTATGGGTAACTAGTATGGGTTAGTAGGTATGGGTAACTAGTATGGGTTAGTAAGTATGTGTAACGAGTATGGGTTAGTAAGTATGGGTAACTAGTATGGGTTAGTAAGTATGTGTAACTAGTATGGGTTAGTAAGTATGTGTAACTAGTATGGGTTATTTAGTATGTGTAACTAGTATGGGTTAGTAAGTATGGGTAACTAGTATGGGTTAGTAGGTATGGGTAACTAGTATGGGTTAGTATGTGTAACTAGTATGGGTTAGTAAGTATGGGTAACTAGTATGGGTTAGTATGTATGGGTAACTAGTATGGGTTAGTAAGTATGTGTAACTAGTATGAGTTATTTAGTATGGGTAACTAGTATGGGTTAGTAGGTATGGGTAACTAGTATGGGTTAGTAAGTATGTGTAACTAGTATGGGTTAGTAAGTATAGGTAACTAGTATGGGTTATTTAGTATGTGTAACTAGTATGGGTAACTAACCTATGGACGGTGAAATGTTACAGCTACAGAACGAAGCTGAAGGCAGCTAAAGCCATGAACTCAGCAGCCATGGTGGTGACTGGTGGAGATCAGAAGAGTAGGCCTGTCGTGCCTGGAACCAACAAGTACACCATGGAGGGGTGAGTCCTGTCCTCCACACATAGGCTGCATCCCAAATGGCACCCTATTCCTTGCATAGTGCACTAGTTTTAACCCGGGCCCATAGGGTGCATCCCAAATGGCACCCTATTCCTTGCATAGTGCACTAGTTTTAACCTGGGCCCATAGGGTGGATCCCAAATGGCACCCTATTCCTTGCATAGTGCACTAGTTTTAACCTGGGCCCATAGTGTGGATCCCAAATGGCACCCTATTCCTTGCATAGTGCACTAGTTTTAACCTGGGCCCATAGTGTGGATCCCAAATGGCACCCTATTCCTTGCATAGTGCACTAGTTTTAACCTGGGCCCATAGTGTGGATCCCAAATGGCACCCTATTCCTTGCATAGTGCACTAGTTTTAACCTGGGCCCATAGGGTGGTTCCAACTCCCTACGTGAAATGTACATGTACAATAATTACACAATAACACACAGTGCATTCTGAAATTATTCAGACCCCTTGACTTTTTCCACATTTTGTTTCGTTATTATTATAAAAATGTATTAAATAAAATGTTTTCCTCATCAATCTACACTCAATACCCCAGGTAGAGATGCTTGCAAAATTATTACAAATATAACACTGAAGTATCACATATGATTCTGCCACCACCATGATTCACCGTAGGGATAGCGCCACAATATCCCACAATGACAAAGCAAAATCTGGTTTTTGTTAGACATTTTTGCAAATGTATTAAAAACAAAATTATCTTATTTAAATAAGTATTCAGACTCTTTGCTATGAGACTCGAAATTGAGCTCAGGTGCATCCTGTTTCCATTGATCATCATTGAGATGCTTCTACAACTTGATTGGAGTCCACCTGGTGGTAAATTCAATGAATTGGACATGATTTGGAAAGCCACACACCTGTCTATATAATGTCCCATAGTTGACAGTGCATGTCAGAGCAAAAACCAAGCCATGAGGTCAAAGGAATTGTCTGTAGAGCTCTGAGACAGGATTGTGTCGAGGCTCAGATCTGGGGAAGGGTACCAAAACATTTCTGCAGCATTGAAGGTCCCCAAAGAACACAGTGGCCTCCATCATTCTTAATTGGAAGAAGTTTGGAACCACCAACACCGCCCGGCCAACTTGAGCAAACAGAAAAAACCTGTTTTTGTTTTGTCATTATTGGGTATTGTGTGAAGATTGATGATGTGAGGGGGGGAAATAATTTAATCCAGTTTTTGAATAAGACTGTAACGTACCAAAATGTGTAAAAAGTCAAACGGGTCTGAATACTTTCCCGAATGCACCGTATTTCTTTATGGTTCCACCCTGTCTTTGCTTTCACAAAAACCTGAGAAGATATTTTGGACCGCAGTTTTAAACACCTGTTTAGTTTTTAGCACAAAGCACATTTCAAATGCAGTGTAAACAGGTTGTCAAATCATTTCACTTGTCAAATGTGCCAAGGGAATAGGGAAGTAGGGTAGCCTAACAGTGTTTTCTCTGCCTCTGTGTTTTTGTCTAGGGCTAACCCTGTGCTCAACTTGAACATCGACACAGCCACAGACCTGGGCTTCGACGAAGAAGGCTCTAACGCTGACAGAGTCAGGTAGAAACCACCTATTGATGATGACGATGATGACAATAAGAACAATATGTGCAGACCGTGTGGTCTAGTAGTAATACTCACGGCCATACGATTCGATTTGAACACTACACTACAGAGTCATGTGAACACTACAGAGTCATGTGAACACTACAGAGTCGTGTGAACACTACAGAGTCATGTGAACACTACAGAGTCATGTGAACACTACACTACAGAGTCATGTGAACACTACAGAGTCATGTGAACACTACACTACAGAGTCATGTGAACACTACAGAGTCGTGTGAACACTACACTACAGAGTCATGTGAACACTACACTACAGAGTCATGTGAACACTACAGAGTCATGTGAACACTACACTACAGAGTCATGTGAACACTACAGAGTCGTGTGAACACTACACTACAGAGTCATGTGAACACTACAGAGTCATGTGAACACTACACTACAGAGTCATGTGAACACTACACTACAGAGTCATGTAAACACGTTATTACAGAGCCATGTAAATATGTGTAGATGTGGGTGTCATCTGAGACACTGACAAATACATGTGTATTTACGCATCGCCATTACATCTAGCATTCCTCTGATTGTCCTATCATGCAACCAAGAACACTGTTTCAAAATGTTTATACTGGTAATGTTCTTTGCTATTTTTTCTCCATTGGACAGTATTGAGATGTTATTGCTGACATTAATTAAGGTGTCATCGTCATGGACTCCTCTTTGTATGACTCTAATTTAGTGCATTTCTTTTTAAATTCAAGCCTGAATTCCTTGGACTACAACATAGACATGGTCATGTCTGACAAGGATACGATGCCCATGATGGTAACGTTATAGTTCATTATAGTTATTATTATTACTAAGTTATTATCATTATTCTGGATGGTCATGGCTGCCGTCTCCCTGTGTAGATGATCCAGGAGGAGGATGAGGAGGAGTGGGGAGCAGATAACCCCTACGTCGAGCCTCTGGGTGAAGCCTTGGCCCAGCGTGGCAAGAAGAGAGACAACAACAGCCCTAGTTTTACCTTCGCTAACCCTTCACTCAGCACCACAGACCTGTGAGTGGCTGCCATCTTGGGGCAGTATCACTGACCTGTGACGGCCATTTTGGGATCTATGATACTGACCGCGGGTTCATAAAATGGACCCCGTAAAATGGACCTTGCTTCCTGGAAAAGGATAGATGCCAAACTCTGTGCTAGAAAGACAATGTGACTTTTGAGATTAAATCAAGTTCAAATCTAATCTTTTTGTTGGTGTTGAACCACTCGATTGCATGCTATTATTTGATTCAATTTAGGGAATATTTCCGTGTAAACATTTATCACAACACATAGTACAGTGATGTTAGATTAGCCGGCTTGCTATTTGCTGCAACAGTATATCACATCGTTTCTGTTGTTGTTGAAGAACATCAACCTAAAGCAAAAAACATGACACTTTGGGATGAAAAGCAAAAATTACAAATGTTTTTCATTGTGAATCATTTTATTAGTAGTATTTTTCTAAACGTGTAAAGATTTGATTGATATTTTTAATACATTATGCTTTGCGAAGTTGACGTTTTTATATTCATTTCGTTCCAGTTTTTTTCCCCTCCGTTTATTATGAAACTCAACACTTGTATCTGGAATCCTGTGTTGTTTTTGAGTACGGCCCCTTCAAGAGTACGAACATCTACCAACGGTTGATTGGACTCTTTCTAATACGACCTCCACAGTATTTTATTGAACTAAAAAAAACAATGTTTTTTTCATATATATAAAACTCATTATAAATATACAGGTTGGCCAAATGCTGTACCTTCTAAACATGTCTCTATATTTCTACTTAACGTACTGTATAATTAGTGCCTGGGGGTTTTGAGAGGGTGTAAGTATGGTGTGTGTGTTAGCTGAGGCCAAACCTAAGGCGATACAGGAATGGCGGAGAGAGAGAGTGTGTTGAATCATTTCAGTTGTGTTTTTGCAGATATTCAAATTGGCTGTATTTAAATAAACGTATGGTAAATGCAATCATCCAATAAAAATGGGTTTTCTTCAAATATTCATTCTTGAAACAATGTTATTGGTTTACAGAAATATTAACATATATGGTACTTAAAGGGACAGTGTGAGATTCTGGCAATGAAGCTCTTTTTCTACTTACCCAGAGTCAGATTAACCATTTCTATGTTTTCTTTTGGTGCAGTTTGAAGGAGGTTGCGGTTATTTTCGTGAGCCATTGTTTAAACCGGAACAGTTAGCATGCTAACTAGGGCTTAATTGCCAGAATCACACTATTCCTTTAAGGGATGAATTACCATTAACTTAAAACACACACAAAATGTACATAGTCTCATGTCTCACATCACAATCAACGAGATATAACTATCACAAAATGTGATTATCAATGTAGCTGGCAAATAAATACATTTGGCTGTAGGAATTATTACTTTTGAAAAATTACCTTGAATGTACAATTGCCATTGAACACATTTTTCAAAAAGTAACATTTACACAATAACACAAAGAGATAATGGAATAAACGCAATAACACAAAGAGATAATGGACTAAACACAATAACACAAAGAGATAATGGAATAAACACAATAACACAAAGAGATAATGGAATAAACACAATAACACAAAGAGATAATGGAATAAACACTATAACACAAAGAGATAATGGAATAAACACAATTAACACTATAACACAAAGAGATAATGGAATTAAAACAATAACACAAACAGATAATGCAAGAAACGCAATTAACACAATAACTGAAATTAACACTTTGCACCAATCACAACATAACAACCAGCATTTAGGGCCTCTGAAAACAAGTTAAAGACAACATTAAAAAAAATGCTACCCATATTATTTTTTTAAACCAAAGAAGAATGTTTTTAAAGTCTTGAAAATAAGTGACAGGTTGTCATGTTTTCTTCTTGAATGCATCATAGATTGAATCTGCTGGCACAACATCCATGACCAAGTTCCTCTCGCAGCTGCCGGCATTTAACAAACATGAAAAAAAAGTGTGAGAAAAAAAGCGAGCGATGTATTGGATTTAAAAAAATAAAAAAAATTGTTTGGCTTATATGAACTGTTGATATGAGGGCTGGACTAAGAGATGACCAAAATAATGTTATCAGTCCAATGGCTATGGTAATGTTGTTAGCTTGCCTTGCAGCCCTAAGAAGTTGGCCCAAAGTCCTTCAGTTTAGGGATAATTTAGTTAACCTTATGTTGCTGTGGTAATGTAGGTAGCCTGCTGTCCATTGACTGAGAGAATTAGCCTGTGGTAGTCGTGTGGTAATGTAGGTAGCCTGCTGTCCATTGACTGAGAGAATTAGCCTGTGGTAGTCGTGTGGTAATGTAGGTAGCCTGCTGTCCATTGACTGAGAGAATTAGCCTGTGGTAGTCGTGTGGTAATGTAGGTAGCCTGCTGTCCATTGACTGAGAGAATTAGCCTGTGGTAGTCATGTCGTAATCATAAGATAATGTAGTTGAAACTGAAGTCCAAGAGTCAAACATGCTGGTCAAGTTAGCCTGTATGGCTGCTAACACAGTACAGGTATGACTGAAGCATTTTGGCCATGTGGTAGTCATAAAATAATCCCAGCTAGCACATTTGGTTCCTTGGAAGGTGTGGGAACGCTTGTTTTTTGCATTCACGTTGGTTGTGGGAACGAAGCAATACGTTTCCTGACTGGTAAAACTGAAAGTCTTTTTTTATCAGTGGTGTAAAGTACTTAAAGTAAAAATACTTTAAAGTACTACTTAAGTAGTATTTTTGGGGTATCTGTATTTTACTTTACTATTTATGTTTTTGCCAAATTTTACTTTTACTTCACTATATTCCTAAAGAAAATAATGTACTTTTTACTCCTTACATTTTCCCTGACACCCAAAAGGTCTCGTTACATTTTGACAGGAAAATTGTCCAATTCACACACTTATCTAGCGAACATCCCTGGTCATCCCTACTGCCTCTGATCTGGAGGACTCACTAAACAGAGAACATCCCTGGTCATCCCTACTGCCTCTGATCTGGAGGACTCACTAAACAGAGAACATCCCTGGTCATCCCTACTGCCTCTGATCTGGAGGACTCACTAAACAGAGAACATCCCTGGTCATCCCTACTGCCTCTGATCTGGTGGACTCACTAAACACAAATACTTTGTTTGTAAATTATGTCTGAGTGTTGGAGTGTGCCACAGGCTATCCATCAATATATATATATATATATATAAATGTATATATAAGCTTAATAAAAGGAATTTGAAATGGTTTATACATTTACTTTTGATACTTAAGTACATTTCAAACCAAATACTTTTAGACTTTTACTCAAGTAGTATTTTACTGGGCGACTTTCACTTTTGAGTCATTTTCTATTAAGGCGTCTTTACTTTTACTACAGTATGACATGTTAGTACTATTTCCACCAGTGCTTTTTATAGGTTATTTGGAGGTTTTCGAATGACTTCCTTAAAACAATCACTGAATGTTTCAATAAGACTTTTAAATAACACTGCTAGCTTCTTTTGGGTTAACTATTTTGAACGGCAAGCACAAATGAGACACATGGAAATTCATTTCATTAGGCATTAATCATGCAAATACATTTATTTATTTTATTGTGACACGGCATCGGTAATCTTCGGTTCTCCATAGGATTAGTCCATCGCCCCTCCAGGATGGCCACGTTTTTCTTTACGCATGCAAAGTTGTTCACTTTAGTCGATTCAAACAATCCCAATTTCACATGAAACAAGCGCTCATCAAGACACATAGACGATAGAGACAGTTTTGATGATGCTCAGAACTGAATGGTTTAAAAAAAATACGTTTTCTTGTGGTTTTTATGAGAAGTTTTGTTTAAAAAAAAAAAGTAAAAAAAAAAATCTGCTTCATATTCATCATCGTCAGAGCCACCCCAAAATGGAGCTTTTCTATGTTTTCTATTAAAAAAGATAGAGAAAGATAAACGTTTCTAATGGCATCATCAACCAATTAGTAGACAATTAGTAGGCAATTTATTAGGAAAATAGTAGGCAATTAGTAGGCAATTAGTAGGCAATTAGTAGGCAATTAGTAAGCAAATAGTAGGCAATTAGTAAGCAACTAGTAGGCAATTAGTAGGCAATTAGTAAGCAAATAGTGGTCAATTAGTAGGCAATTAGTAAGCAAATAGTAGTCAATTAGTAGGCAATTAGTAAGCAAATAGTAGTCAATTAGTAGGCAATTAATAAGCAAATAGTAGGTAATGCCTACTCACAATTGATCAAAATCACACGATGTACACCGATGATGTCATTGTAAACACTTATCTTCCTCTATCTGTTTTACTTATCAAAACATAGAAACACACCATTTTCACATATGTTGATGTTGGAGTGGTGCTGGAGATGATTTATATGAAGTAGAAAAATTGTGAAGTTTCCCCTTTAAAGTTTTGAGAAGGGAATGTATGTTTTTAAATAACATCCTTAGAACATTCTCAGAATGTTACTACATTTTCTTGTGGTTTTTATCTACGGTTTTCCTAACATTCTCGGAGCAATTTGAGAACATGACTTTTAATAAAACCACGAGGAAAACCTGTAGGAAACGCTATGCTGAAGTACTGAAAATTCCCACAGAAAAACATTGTTTCTTAACGTTCTCTGAACTATTCGATGAAAATTCCCAACGTCAAACCAGTTGGAGAACGTTCCAAGAACAGGAAACGTTCTGTTAAAGTAATGAACTACCAAATAAATTATGTTTTTTTGGTCAAGTTTTTAAATGTGCTGAGAATGTTCCAAAGCCAAGCAACTATCCTGCCACATTCCCAGATAGTTGTGGGAAAGTGGTACACATAATAACCATAGGATAACCACACTCTCACCAAGCTCTAAAAAACAAAAGGTACATTGGGAAAGTATTCAGACCCCTTGGCTTTTTACACATTTTGTTACGCTAGAGCCATATTCTAAAATTGATAAAATAATTTTTTCCCCTCATCAATCTACACACAATAACCCATTATGACAAAGCAAAAACAGCTAAACATTTTATTTAATTTTTTTACAAATGTATGTAAAAAATTAACTGAAATATACAATTTGCATAAGTATTCAGACCCTTTACTCAGTACTTTGTTGAAGCACCTTTGGTAGCGGTTAAAGCCTTGAGTCTTCTTAGGTATGACGCTACAAGCTTGGCACACCTGTATTTGAGGAGTTTCTCCCATTCTTCTCTGTAAATCTTCTCAAGCTCTGTCAGGTTGGATGGGGAGTGTCGCTGCACAGCTATTTTCAGGTCTCTTCAGAGATGTTTGATCTGGTTCAAGTCCGGGCTCTGGCTGGGCCACTCAAGGACATTCAGAGATTTGCCCAGAAGCCACTCCTGCGTTGTCTTGGCTGTGTGCTTAGGGTCATTGTCCTGTTGGAAGGTGAACCTTGCCCCCAGTCTGAGGTCCTGAGCACTCTGGAGCAGGTTTTCATCAAGGATCTCTCTGTACTTTGCTCCGTTCATCTTTCCATCGATCCTGACTAGTCTCCCAGTACCTGCTGTTGATAAACATCCACACAGCATGATGCTGCCACCACCATGCTTCACCATAGGGATGGTGCCAGGTTTCCTCCAGACGTGACGCTTGGCATTCAGGCCAAAGAGTTCAATCTTGGTTTCATCAGACCAGAGAATATTGTTTTTCACGGTCAGAGAGTCCTGACAGCCCAACTCCAAGTGGGATGTCATGTGCCTTTTACTGAGTAGTGGCTACCGGTTGTCCTTCTGGAAGGTTCTCCCATATCCCCAGAGAAACTCTGGAGCTCTGTTAGAGTGACCATTAGGTTCTTGGTCACTTCCCTGACCAAGGCTATTCTCCCTCGATTGCTCAGTTTGGCTGGGCGGTCAGCTCTAGGAAGAGTCTTGGTGTATACAAACTTCTTCCTTTTAAGAATGATGGAGGCCACTGTGTTCTTTGGGACCTTCAATGCGGCAGAAATGTTTTGGTACCCTTCCCCAGATCTGTGCCTTCCCACAATCCTGTCTCAGAGCTCTCTGGACAATTACTTTGACCTCATGGCTTGTTTTTTGCTCTGACATGCACTGTGAACTGTGGGACCTTATATAGACAGGTGTGTGCCTTTCCAAATCATGTCCAATCAATTGAATTTACCACAGGTGGACTACAATTAAGCTGTAGAAACATCTCAAGGATGATCAATGGAAACAGGATGGACCTGAGCTCAATTTCAAGTCTCATAGCAAAGGGTCCGAATTCTTATGTATATAAGGTATTTCTGTTTTTATTTTTAATACATGTGACCGACCGGCTAGATTCGGTCTAATGTAGAAAAATATGAAATTGTGTTTTTTACATTGGATAAAAGTAGAGACTCAGAGCTAGAAAATGGTATATCATACACTACAGTTGAGGAACAATTGGAAAGTAATTCTGCTTTGAAAGTTGATAAACTTGTAACCTCACTTTTGAGAAAATAGCCTTTGAATGTTTTGGTACACCTACATTTTTGTCTACACCCATTCAACATTGTTCACACCCTCTTAAGCTTTTGCCCCACCCATCTCTTCAAGGATTTGCATGTACGGTCGAGGAGTAGGGTTTATCCGAGAGTTCTGTCCTTACAACAGCAGCTAATTGGCTAACGTTAGATAGCTTGCTAGCTACTTCCAATTCAAATGAGAGAACAGCTCACTCTGATCATTTTACTCACCCTAGCAGAGCTGTTAGGCTGTTTTCATGTTATCCAGAGCGTTGGTGACTGTAATTGTGTTGCTGGCGGCAATTTAATTACGCTTTTTTTTGCCAACGTTTACCAACACCAGCCATATTTAATGGGTGTTGAGCGTTCATAAATTCGTTAGTAATTCTGCACTCGAGCACACTCAGACGAGAGTGTTCTGAAGCCAGAGCGAATTTACCAGCCAAGTCTATCAACATTTATCGCAGTGACACCTTGAACATTCTATTGAAATGGTTACTTGCATATTGGAGTAGTTTGTTAAGACATATAGCTAGCTAGCTAAACCATTAACCATAATCCCAAATCATGATGTTACTACCCTGCATGAATCTGCAGGTAGCTAACCAACAAGGTTCAATGTTAGCTAGATAAAATGAGGCTATAACTAGCAAACCAAATGGCTCTAATATTACTACACAAATCATACACGTAACAATAGCTAGTGAGCCAGCCAGCTAACGTTAGAGAGGCTAGCTAACAGTACACTTTAACTTGAAATTAAAATGACTTTCTGACAAAATTAGAAACGTATAACATCTGAAGATTTAGCTAGCCAGACTATCTTACCCGTATACATGGATGGACGCTTCTCCCTCTCTGTCACGGATGCCATAGTTGCCCTTAGTTTGAACATGTAATCCGGAGACAAGTATTTTTTCCATCTCCTTAGTTATCAGACTCTAATTCCACTGATTTCAAAACTCGGTCCTTCAGAAATTAGAGAGGAACACTTATGCAGTTCTCATATGTGATATCTTAAAAAAAAAAAAGCTGCGATAGGAAGGATTACCTACACATACTGACCAGCTCAAATAAACAGAAGCGTGCTACATGGGAGACCAATCCGAACTCATCTCTCAGCATGTCCAGCCCATTCATTATCTCAGCCAATCATGGCTAGCAGGAAGGTTGCTGTCTTTTTGTGTGGCTGAACCAACTAGGCTGGTAATTGAACAATTTTATTCGTATTTACAGATGGAATACAAGTATGTTATTAAGGCACATGAAAGTTCACGTTCCAGAAGGCATTTCTGCCAAAAAACACATTTTGATTTAAAAAAACGTCTCTCCTGTGAAGTAGAAACGTGCGAAATACGCCTCGTTTCTTCAAACAAGTCACAAATTAGCAACAATGTCTACAAAAACCTGTTTTCGCTTTGTCATTATGGGGTTTTGTGTGTAGATTGATGAGAAACATTTTTTATTTAATCCATTTTAGAATAAGGCTGTAAAGAAACATTTTGCAAAACGTCAAAGGGTCTGTAAACTTTCCGGATGCACTGTATGGTTCTCAGAACGTTATGTGCTAGCTGGGACGTAGTTAAACTGAAGTCCAATAGTCAAACAGGCTGCTAAAGTTAGCCTGCATGGCTGCTAACATAGTCTAGGTATGGCTGAACTATTTTGGCTTAGATGATGCATTAATGTTGCAGTCCAGTGGCTTGGGAGATGGTGTAAAGATAATTGTAACAGTTAACTGCAGTCCAGTGGTTGAGGGAGCAGAGGAAGTGGTAAGGCCATGAAGTAATGTAGTAAGTGAAGGAAGGGGTAAGCCCATGATGTAATGTAGTAAGTCCAGGAAGGGGTAAGGCCATGATGTAATGTAGTAAGTGAAGGAAGGGGTAAGGCTATGATGTAATGTAGTAAGTCCAGGAAGGGGTAAGGCCATGATGTAATGTAGTAAGTGAAGGAAGGGGTAAGGCTATGATGTAATGTAGTAAGTGAAGGAAGGGGTAAGGCCATGATGTAATGTAGTAAGTGAAGGAAGGGGTAAGGCCATGATGTAATGTAGTAAGTCCAGGAAGTGGTAAGCCCATGATGTAATGTAGTAAGTGAAGGAAGGGGTAAGGCCATGATGTAATGTAGTAAGTCCAGGAAGGGGTAAGGCCATGAAGTAATGTAGTAAGTGAAGGAAGGGGTAAGCCCATGATGTAATGTAGTAAGTCCAGGAAGGGGTAAGGCCATGATGTAATGTAGTAAGTGAAGGAATGGGTAAGGCCATGAAGTAATGTAGTAAGTGAAGGAAGGGGTAAGGCCATGATGTAATGTAGTAAGTGAAGGAAGGGGTAAGGCCATGAAGTAATGTAGTAAGTGAAGGAAGGGGTAAGGCCATGAAGTAATGTAGTAAGTGAAGGAAGGGGTAAGCCCATGATGTAATGTAGTAAGTGAAGGAAGGGGTAAGGCCATGAAGTAATGTAGTAAGTGAAGGAAGGGGTAAGGCCATGATGTAATGTAGTAAGTGAAGGAAGGGGTAAGGCCATGAAGTAATGTAGTAAGTGAAGGAAGGGGTAAGGCCATGAAGTAATGTAGTAAGTGAAGGAAGGGGTAAGGCCATGATGTAATGTAGTAAGTGAAGGAAGGGGTAAGGCCATGATGTAATGTAGTAAGTGAAGGAAGGGGTAAGGCCATGAAGTAATGTAGTAAGTGAAGGAAGGGGTAAGGCCATGATGTAATGTAGTAAGTCCAGGAAGGGGTAAGGCCATGAAGTAATGTAGTAAGTGAAGGAAGGGGTAAGGCCATGATGTAATGTAGTAAGTCCAGGAAGGGGTAAGGCCATGATGTAATGTAGTAAGTGAAGGAATGGGTAAGGCCATGAAGTAATGTAGTAAGTCCAGGAAGGGGTAAGGCCATGATGTAATGTAGTAAGTGAAGGAAGGGGTAAGGCCATGATGTAATGTAGTAAGTCCAGGAAGGGGTAAGGCCATGAAGTAATGTAGTAAGTGAAGGAAGGGGTAAGGCCATGATGTAATGTAGTAAGTGAAGGAAGGGGTAAGGCTATGATGTAATGTAGTAAGTGAAGGAAGGGGTAAGGCCATGATGTAATGTAGTAAGTGAAGGAAGGGGTAAGGCCATGATGTAATGTAGTAAGTCCAGGAAGGGGTAAGGCCATGATGTAATGTAGTAAGTGAAGGAAGGGGTAAGGCCATGATGTAATGTAGTAAGTCCAGGAAGGGGTAAGGCCATGATGTAATGTAGTAAGTCCAGGAAGGGGTAAGGCCATGATGTAATGTAGTAAGTGAAGGAAGGGGTAAGGCCATGATGTAATGTAGTAAGTGAAGGAAGGGGTAAGGCCATGATGTAATGTAGTAAGTGAAGGAAGGGGTAAGGCCATGATGTAATGTAGTAAGTGAAGGAAGGGGTAAGGAAGGTGGTTATGGATGATGTTCCTGCAGTGTCACTCAGTGGAATGAGCTCGAGAGCAACATTTGTGCTGCTGCATGTTCTTCAACAGCAAACGGAAAGGGTTCCTCCGGCGCCTGCCTCTCTTCCCCTCCGGCTCCCCTCTCTTCCTGGCCGAGCCCTTACCTGACAACACCTGGGTGGTCCCAGAGGCTGGAGGAGGGGTGGTGGGCAGAGGCATGGCGGCTGGGTTTAGGGGAGGAGGGGTGGAGTGCAGGGGCATGGTGGCTGGGTTGAGGGGAGAAGGGGTGGTGGGCAGGGGCATGGCGGCTGGGTTTAGGGGAGGAGGGGTGGAGTGCAGGGGCATGGTGGCTGCCTTGAGGGGAGGGGTGGTGGGCAGGGGCATGGCAGCTGGGTTGAGGGGAGGAGGGGGAGGCAGGGCAGGAGAGGGATGCTTTCTGAGCTTCTGAACCTGTTTCTCCAGGTGTTTCTGTATGGCTGAGCCCAGGACGGCTACCTCTACCACCGCCCCATACACCTCCCACGTCATCCCCCTTTCGTCCCACCTCACGTCCTGCACCAGCTCGTCCGACCTCACTTCCTGCACCAGCTCGTCCGACCTCTTCTCTTCCTTTGTCTGCTTTAGATGCTCCTTTGCTTTTGATTCAGTTTTCTCTTCCGTTGTCTCCTTCGATTTTTCCTCCTTATTTTTCTCCTCTGTTTGCTTATCAGGTTCCTCTTCCCTTCTCTCCTCCTTCTTCTCTTTTGTACTCTCCTCCACCTTTCTCTCCTTAGCCCTTTTCTCCTCTTCCATTCTCTCCTCTTTCTTCTCCTCCCCCTCTCTTCCGCTGAGCTCTGGGAAGGCTGCGGGGGCGGCGGGAGCCGGTTTTGGAAACATGGGTGCCGTGGAGACAGAATGGAACTCCACCTGCCGGCCCACTTGCAGCTCAGTGTCCTTAAACTCCACCCCCATCCTCCTAGAGGATGATGGGAGGAGGAAGGCGTCGGCGCCGACCCCCTGGGGCGGGGTCATGGGGCTGGTGGCTACAGAGTGGTACTGAACCACCTCCAGACTCCTAGAGGCTGCTGGGAAGAGGAAGGCGTCGGCGTCGGCCCCCTGGGGCGGGGTCATGGGGCTGGTGGCTACAGAGTGGTACTGAACCACCTCCAGACTCCTAGAGGCTGCTGGGAAGGGGAAGGCATCGGCACCGGCCCCCTGGGGCGGGGTCATGGGGCTGGTGGCTACAGAGTGGTGCTGAACCACCTCCAGACTAACCTGGGTCTGCTGCTGCAGGGCCAGGGAGCCAGGGACTGGAGGGCCAATTAGAGGGGGCTGGAGCTGTTCTGTCTGGTTGGGTTGAGGAGTTCCACTACTGTCCACTAGGCTGCGCTGTTCTGTCTGGTTGGATTGGGCAGTTCCACTACTGTCCACTAGGCTGCGCTGTTCTGTCTGGTTGGATTGGGCAGTTCCATTCCTGTCCACTAGGCTGCGCTGTTCTGTCTGGTTGGATTGGGCAGTTCCACTACTGTCCACTAGGCTGCACTGTTCTGTCTGGTTGGATTGGGCAGTTCCATTCCTGTCCACTAGGCTGCGCTGTTCTGTCTGGTTGGATTGGGCAGTTCCACTACTGTCCACTAGGCTGTGCTGTTCTGTCTGGTTGGATTGGGCAGTTCCACTACTGTCCACTAGGCTGCACTGTTCTGTCTGGTTGGATTGGGCCGTTCCACGCCTGTCCACTAGGCTGCACTGTTCTGTCTGGTTGGATTGGGCAGTTCCACGCCTGTCCACTAGGCTGCGCTGTTCTGTCTGGTTGGATTGGGCAGTTCCACTACTGTCCACTAGGCTGCGCTGTTCTGTCTGGTTGGATTGGGCAGTTCCACGCCTGTCCACTAGGCTGCGCTGTTCTGTCTGGTTGGATTGGGCAGTTCCACTACTGTCCACTAGGCTGCGCTGTTCTGTCTGGTTGGATTGGGCAGTTCCACTACTGTCCACTAGGCTGCACTGTTCTCTCTGGTTGGTTTGCTCCTCACTAAAGCGGAGCTTCGATTCTTCTCCTATGTGTTCTGGGTGCTTGTTTTTAGTCAGAGATTGTGGTGATGTCATCTGCTTCGTTTCTGTTCGGATGTCTTCACCGGATGGAGGGAGAGAATCTTCCTGTCTGTTTGCGTGTGAGTGTAGGTTCATGACAGTCCCTGTGGTTTTGGGTTGAGCTGTGTCGTCACTCCTCCCATCGTCCAGGCTGTTTTGGGGCACTGGAGGAACGACTTTCACCCCCTCACTGTTGTCAACCTCCACAGACCCTTCAGGCTCAGTGCAGTGAATAAATGACATAATATCCTCCCTTCTCTCCTCCCCCCTTCTCTCCTCCTCCTCTTCCTCCTCCTCTTCTTCCTCAACTCCAAAGCTGTCATGATGGGTCACCAGAATGGTGATCTCTTGATTGACAGCGTCCCCAGTCGCCCCATGTCGCCCTCTCCTTTTAACCTCCACTGGTGCTGGTTCATCAGCGTAGTTGTGACAGAGTCCGTCAGTCTGAGAATCTGAGTAAACAGAGCTATCTGGAGGGATGTTGGACTGTGACTTTGTCTCTTCAGCCACCTCCTCTTTCAGAGCGCTACATTTCAGTACCGGGGCTAACATCAGACGAGGAGTAACTACAACAGAGTCTGATGTAGATTCCCTCTCGTCCCTCCCCTGTTTCTCTCTCCTCACCTCCTTCCTCTCCTCGTCTTCTCTCCTGCTGAGCTCTGGGAAGGCAGCGGGGACTGTGGGGGTGTTGTTTGAAGTCATGGATGCTGTGGTAACAGAACAGAACTCCAGCTGGTGCCCCTCTTGCAACTCTGCATCTTTAGTCTCCACCCCCGGCCCCATAGAGGCTAATTGGAAGAGGAAGACCGGAGCGCCGGCCCCCTGGGGTGGGGTCATGGGGCTGGTGGCTACAGAGTGATACTGGACCACCTCCAGACTCCTAGAGGCTGCTGGGAAGGGAAAGGCGTCGGCGCCGGCCCCCTGGGGTGGGGTCATGGGGCTGGTGGCTACAGAATGGTACTGAACCACCTCCAGACTCCTAGAGGCTGCTGGGAAGGGAAAGGCGTCGGCGCCGGCCCCCTGGGATGGGGTCATGGGGCTGGTGGCTACAGAGTGGTACTGGACCACCTCCAGACTCCTAGAGGCTGCTGGGAAGAGGAAGGCGTCGGCGCCGGCCCCCTGGGGTGGGGTCATGGGGCTGGTGGCTACAGAGAGGTGCTGAACCACCTCCAGACTAACCTGGGTCTGCTGCTGCAGGGCCAGGGAGCCAGGGACTGGAGGGCCAATTAGAGGGGGCTGGAGCTGTTCTGTCTGGTTGGGTTGAGGAGTTCCACTACTGTCCACTAGGCTGCGCTGTTCTGTCTGGTTGGATTGGGCAGTTCCACTACTGTCCACTAGGCTGCGCTGTTCTGTCTGGTTGGATTGGGCAGTTCCACGCCTGTCCACTAGGCTGCGCTGTTCTGTCTGGTTGGATTGGGCAGTTCCATTCCTGTCCACTAGGCTGCGCTGTTCTGTCTGGTTGGATTGGGCAGTTCCACTACTGTCCACTAGGCTGTGCTGTTCTGTCTGGTTGGATTGGGCAGTTCCACTACTGTCCACTAGGCTGCACTGTTCTGTCTGGTTGGATTGGGCCGTTCCACGCCTGTCCACTAGGCTGCACTGTTCTGTCTGGTTGGATTGGGCAGTTCCACGCCTGTCCACTAGGCTGCGCTGTTCTGTCTGGTTGGATTGGGCAGTTCCACTACTGTCCACTAGGCTGCGCTGTTCTGTCTGGTTGGATTGGGCAGTTCCACGCCTGTCCACTAGGCTGCGCTGTTCTGTCTGGTTGGATTGGGCAGTTCCACTACTGTCCACTAGGCTGCGCTGTTCTGTCTGGTTGGATTGGGCAGTTCCACTACTGTCCACTAGGCTGCACTGTTCTCTCTGGTTGGTTTGCTCCTCACTAAAGCGGAGCTTCGATTCTTCTCCTATGTGTTCTGGGTGCTTGTTTTTAGTCAGAGATTGTGGTGATGTCATCTGCTTCGTTTCTGTTCGGATGTCTTCACCGGATGGAGGGAGAGAATCTTCCTGTCTGTTTGCGTGTGAGTGTAGGTTCATGACAGTCCCTGTGGTTTTGGGTTGAGCTGTGTCGTCACTCCTCCCATTGTCCAGGCTGTTTTGGGGCACTGGAGGAACGACTTTCACCCCCTCACTGTTGTCAACCTCCACAGACCCTTCAGGCTCAGTGCAGTGAATAAATGACATAATATCCTCCCTTCTCTCCTCCCCCCTTCTCTCCTCCTCCTCTTCCTCCTCCTCTTCTTCCTCAACTCCAAAGCTGTCATGATGGGTCACCAGAATGGTGATCTCTTGATTGACAGCGTCCCCAGTCGCCCCATGTCGCCCTCTCCTTTTAACCTCCACTGGTGCTGGTTCATCAGCGTAGTTGTGACAGAGTCCGTCAGTCTGAGAATCTGAGTAAACAGAGCTATCTGGAGGGATGTTGGACTGTGACTTTGTCTCTTCAGCCACCTCCTCTTTCAGAGCGCTACATTTCAGTACCGGGGCTAACATCAGACGAGGAGTAACTACAACAGAGTCTGATGTAGATTCCCTCTCGTCCCTCCCCTGTTTCTCTCTCCTCACCTCCTTCCTCTCCTCGTCTTCTCTCCTGCTGAGCTCTGGGAAGGCAGCGGGGACTGTGGGGGTGTTGTTTGAAGTCATGGATGCTGTGGTAACAGAACAGAACTCCAGCTGGTGCCCCTCTTGCAACTCTGCATCTTTAGTCTCCACCCCCGGCCCCATAGAGGCTAATTGGAAGAGGAAGACCGGAGCGCCATTCCCCTGGGGTGGGGTCATGGGGCTGGTGGCTACAGAGTGATACTGGACCACCTCCAGACTCCTAGAGGCTGCTGGGAAGGGAAAGGCGTCGGCGCCGGCCCCCTGGGGTGGGGTCATGGGGCTGGTGGCTACAGAATGGTACTGAACCACCTCCAGACTCCTAGAGGCTGCTGGGAAGGGAAAGGCGTCGGCGCCGGCCCCCTGGGATGGGGTCATGGGGCTGGTGGCTACAGAGTGGTACTGGACCACCTCCAGACTCCTAGAGGCTGCTGGGAAGAGGAAGGCGTCGGCGCCGGCCCCCTGGGGTGGGGTCATGGGGCTGGTGGCTACAGAGTGGTGCTGAACCACCTCCAGACTAACCTGGGTCTGCTGCTGCAGGGCCAGGGAGCCAGGGACTGGAGGGCCAATTAGAGGGGGCTGGAGCTGTTCTGTCTGGTTGGGTTGAGGAGTTCCACTACTGTCCACTAGGCTGCGCTGTTCTGTCTGGTTGGATTGGGCAGTTCCACTACTGTCCACTAGGCTGCGCTGTTCTGTCTGGTTGGATTGGGCAGTTCCACGCCTGTCCACTAGGCTGCGCTGTTCTGTCTGGTTGGATTGGGCAGTTCCATTCCTGTCCACTAGGCTGCGCTGTTCTGTCTGGTTGGATTGGGCAGTTCCACTACTGTCCACTAGGCTGCACTGTTCTCTCTGGTTGGTTTGCTCCTCACTAAAGCGGAGCTTCGATTCTTCTCCTATGTGTTCTGGGTGCTTGTTTTTAGTCAGAGATTGTGGTGATGTCATCTGCTTCGTTTCTGTTCGGATGTCTTCACCGGATGGAGGGAGAGAATCTTCCTGTCTGTTTGCGTGTGAGTGTAGGTTCATGACAGTCCCTGTGGTTTTGGGTTGAGCTGTGTCGTCACTCCTCCCATCGTCCAGGCTGTTTTGGGGCACTGGAGGAACAACTTTCACCCCCTCACTGTTGTCAACCTCCACAGACCCTTCAGGCTCAGTGCAGTGAATAAATGACATAATATCCTCCCTTCTCTCCTCCCCCCTTCTCTCCTCCTCCTCTTCCTCCTCCTCTTCTTCCTCAACTCCAAAGCTGTCATGATGGGTCACCAGAATGGTGATCTCTTGATCGACAGCGTCCCCAGTCGCCCCATGTCGCCCTCTCCTTTTAACCTCCACTGGTGCTGGTTCATCAGCGTAGTTGTGACAGAGTCCGTCAGTCTGAGGATCTGAGTAAACAGAGCTATCTGGAGGGATGTTGGACTGTGACTTTGTCTCTTCAGCCACCTCCTCTTTCAGAGCGCTACATTTCAGTACCGGGGCTGACATCAGACGAGGAGTAACTACAACAGAGTCTGATGTAGATTCCCTCTCGTCCCTCCCCTGTTTCTCTCTCCTCACCTCCTTCCTCTCCTCGTCTTCTCTCCTGCTGAGCTCTGGGAAGGCAGCGGGGACTGTGGGGGTGTTGTTTGAAGTCATGGATGCTGTGGTAACAGAACAGAACTCCAGCTGGTGCCCCTCTTGCAGCTCTGCATCTTTAGTCTCCACCCCCGGCCCCATAGAGGCTAATTGGAAGAGGAAGACCGGAGCGCCGGCCCCCTGGGATGAGGTCATGGGGCTGGTGGCTACAGAGTGATACTGGACCACCTCCAGACTCCTAGAGGCTGCTGGGAAGGGAAAGGCGTCGGCGCCGGCCCCCTGGGGTGGGGTCATGGGGCTGGTGGCTACAGAATGGTACTGAACCACCTCCAGACTCCTAGAGGCTGCTGGGAAGGGGAAGGCATCGGCGCCGGCCCCCTGGGGTGGGGTCATGGGGCTGGTGGCTACAGAGTGGTGCTGAACCACCTCCAGACTAACCTGGGTCTGCTGCTGCAGGGCCAGGGAGCCAGGGACTGGAGGGCCAATTAGAGGGGGCTGGAGCTGTTCTGTCTGGTTGGGTTGAGGAGTTCCACTACTGTCCACTAGGCTGCGCTGTTCTGTCTGGTTGGATTGGGCAGTTCTACTACTGTCCACTAGGCTGCGCTGTTCTGTCTGGTTGGATTGGGCAGTTCCACGCCTGTCCACTAGGCTGCGCTGTTCTGTCTGGTTGGATTGGGCAGTTCCATTCCTGTCCACTAGGCTGCGCTGTTCTGTCTGGTTGGATTGGGCAGTTCCACTACTGTCCACTAGGCTGCACTGTTCTGTCTGGTTGGTTTGCTCCTCACTAAAGCGGAGCTTCGATTCTTCTCCTATGTGTTCTGGGTGCTTGTTTTTAGTCAGAGATTGTGGTGATGTCATCTGCTTCGTTTCTGTTCGGATGTCTTCACCGGATGGAGGGAGAGAATCTTCCTGTCTGTTTGCGTGTGAGTGTAGGTTCATGACAGTCCCTGTGGTTTTGGGTTGAGCTGTGTCGTCACTCCTCCCATCGTCCAGGCTGTTTTGGGGCACTGGAGGAACGACTTTCACCCCCTCACTGTTGTCAACCTCCACAGACCCTTCAGGCTCAGTGCAGTGAATAAATGACATAATATCCTCCCTTCTCTCCTCCCCCCTTCTCTCCTCCTCCTCTTCCTCCTCCTCTTCTTCCTCAACTCCAAAGCTGTCATGATGGGTCACCAGAATGGTGATCTCTTGATCGACAGCGTCCCCAGTCGCCCCATGTCGCCCTCTCCTTTTAACCTCCACTGGTGCTGGTTCATCAGCGTAGTTGTGACAGAGTCCGTCAGTCTGAGGATCTGAGTAAACAGAGCTATCTGGAGGGATGTTGGACTGTGACTTTGTCTCTTCAGCCACCTCCTCTTTCAGAGCGCTACATTTCAGTACCGGGGCTAACATCAGACGAGGAGTAACTACAACAGAGTCTGATGTAGATTCCCTCTCGTCCCTCCCCTGTTTCTCTCTCCTCACCTCCTTCCTCTCCTCGTCTTCTCTCCTGCTGAGCTCTGGGAAGGCAGCGGGGACTGTGGGGG
Source organism: Salvelinus namaycush (assembly GCF_016432855.1). NCBI lineage: Eukaryota > Metazoa > Chordata > Actinopteri > Salmoniformes > Salmonidae > Salvelinus > Salvelinus namaycush. The sequence continues at coordinate 1,516,589 of NC_052311.1, forward strand.
TGTTGTTTGAAGTCATGGATGCTGTGGTAACAGAACAGAACTCCAGCTGGTGCCCCTCTTGCAGCTCTGCATCTTTAGTCTCCACCCCCGGCCCCATAGAGGCTAATTGGAAGAGGAAGACCGGAGCGCCGGCCCTCTGGGGTGGGGTCATGGGGCTGGTGGCTACAGAGTGATACTGGACCACCTCCAGACTCCTAGAGGCTGCTGGGAAGGGGAAGGCGTCGGCGCCGGCCCCCTGGGGTGGGGTCATGGGGCTGGTGGCTACAGAGTGATACTGGACCACCTCCAGACTCCTAGAGGCTGCTGGGAAGGGGAAGGCGTCGGCGCCGGCCCCCTGGGGTGGGGTCATGGGGCTGGTGGCTACAGAGTGGTACTGGACCACCTCCAGACTCCTAGAGGCTGCTGGGAAGAGGAAGGCATCAGCGCCAGCCCCCTGGGGTGGGGTCATGGGGCTGGTGGCTACAGAATGGTACTGGACCACCTCCAGACTCCTAGAGGCTGCTGGGAATGGAAAGGCATCGGCGCCAGCCCCCTGGGGTGGGGTCATGGGGCTGGTGGCTACAGAGTGGTACTGGACCACCTCCAGACTAACTTGGGTCTGCATGTGTTGTCTCTCACTCTGCTCCTCTCTCTTCTTCTCTTTCTCTCTGTCTTTGTCTTTATTTATTTCTCCATCTGTCTCTTTATCTTCACTTAACTCCTTCTCTTTATCTCTCTCTCCATATTTCTTTCTGACATCCTCTATCCCTCTCTTCTCCACTTTCTCTCTCTCCTCCTCCTTCTCCAGGGAGAATTCTCTGTGTTTTGATGTGTTTAAGAATGAGTCCTCCTCTGTTGCATGGTCCTGTACTGAGGGGAGTATTTGAACAGTAGGTGTTTCAAACTCAGCACGCCCTGTAATCTGAGTACTTTCCACCACAGGGTGTGAGTCCAGCTGAACAGCAACATCACCTGAGTCCACTCCTCTAATAGCTGCGATAGGTATGATAGTTGTGTCTCCGTGCTCCAACGACTCCCCATCCACCCCCACACCAATCATAGTGTGCCCGTGAGGTTTTGGCTGACAGTCTTGATTAACAGACTGGTGACTGGTATCCATACGAGGCTCCTCAGGGGCAGTGGTGATGTCAGAGGTTCCTGTGCACACAGTGGTGATGTCAGAGGTTCCTGTGCACACAGGGGTGATATAGGAAACATCTACAGTAGTACAGTGATGCTCTACGGATATCATTTCAGATTTAAGGCATGTGAATCAAGATACCATTTCAGATTTAAGGCATGTGAATCAAGATACCATTTCAGATTTAAGGCATGTGAATCAAGATACCATTTCAGATTTAAGGCATCTGAATCAAGATACCATTTCAGATTTAAGGCATGTGAATCAAGATACCATTTCAGATTTAAGGCATCTGATTCAAGATACCATTTCAGCTTTAAGGCATCTGATTCAAGATACCATTTCAGCTTTAAGGCATCTGATTCAAGTTTCCCTTTTCAGTCAATCAACGTTGGTACAACATACTCTGGAGAGTCGCACTATCCTGACTTCGATTGAAGGATCTACAATCACGCCCGACAACGACAATGAAATCTTCACCTCACTGGAATCCCCCGCCTGCAACAGGTGATAAGCATGAGCCTCGGATTCATTCCTTCAATTATTTCCGCTCTTCACCTTGGTGTGAACAGGAACGATTCTCACCTCTAAACTGTCCCGTAGTGGTAGAACACGCTCACCTCTAAACTGTCCCGTAGTGGTAGAACACGCTCACCTCTAAACTGTCCCGTAGTGGTAGAACACGCTCACCTCTAAACTGTCCCGTAGTGGTAGAACACGCTCACCACTAAACTGTCCCGTAGTGGTAGAACACGCTCACCTCTAAACTGTCCCGTAGTGGTAGAACACGCTCACCTCTAAACTGTCCCGTAGTGGTAGAACACGCTCACCTCTAAACTGTCCCGTAGTGGTAGAACACGCTCACCTCTAAACTGTCCCGTAGTGGTAGAACACGCTCACCTCTAAACTGTCCCGTAGTGGTAGAACACGCTCACCTCTAAACTGTCCCGTAGTGGTAGAACACGCTCACCACTAAACTGTCCCGTAGTGGTAGAACACGCTCACCTCTAAACTGTCCCGTAGTGGTAGAACACGCTCACCTCTAAACTGTCCCGTAGTGGTAGAACACGCTCACCTCTAAACTGTCCCGTAGTGGTAGAACACGCTCACCTCTAAACTGTCCCGTAGTGGTAGAACACGCTCACCACTAAACTGTCCCGTAGTGGTAGAACACGCTCACCTCTAAACTGTCCCGTAGTGGTAGAACACGCTCACCTCTAAACTGTCCCGTAGTGGTAGAACACGCTCACCTCTAAACTGTCCCGTAGTGGTAGAACACGCTCACCACTAAACTGTCCCGTAGTGGTAGAACACGCTCACCACTAAACTGTCCCGTAGTGGTAGAACACGCTCACCACTAAACTGTCCCGTAGTGGTAGAACACGCTCACCTCTAAACTGTCCCGTAGTGGTAGAACACGCTCACCTCTAAACTGTCCCGTAGTGGTAGAACACGCTCACCTCTAAACTGTCCCGTAGTGGTAGAACACGCTCACCACTAAACTGTCCCGTAGTGGTAGAACACGCTCACCTCTAAACTGTCCCGTAGTGGTAGAACACGCTCACCACTAAACTGTCCCGTAGTGGTAGAACACGCTCACCTCTAAACTGTCCCGTAGTGGTAGAACACGCTCACCTCTAAACTGTCCCGTAGTGCTAGAACACGCTCACCTCTAAACTGTCCCGTAGTGGTAGAACACGCTCACCTCTAAACTGTCCCGTAGTGGTAGAACACGCTCACCTCTAAACTGTCCCGTAGTGGTAGAACACGCTCACCTCTAAACTGTCCCGTAGTGGTAGAACACGCTCACCACTAAACTGTCCCGTAGTGGTAGAACACGCTCACCTCTAAACTGTCCCGTAGTGGTAGAACACGCTCACCACTAAACTGTCCCGTAGTGGTAGAACACGCTCACCTCTAAACTGTCCCGTAGTGGTAGAACACGCTCACCTCTAAACTGTCCCGTAGTGGTAGAACACGCTCACCTCTAAACTGTCCCGTAGTGGTAGAACACGCTCACCACTAAACTGTCCCGTAGTGGTAGAACACGCTCACCACTAAACTGTCCCGTAGTGGTAGAACACGCTCACCTCTAAACTGTCCCGTAGTGGTAGAACACGCTCACCACTAAACTGTCCCGTAGTGGTAGAACACGCTCACCACTAAACTGTCCCGTAGTGGTAGAACACGCTCACCTCTAAACTGTCCCGTAGTGGTAGAACACGCTCACCTCTAAACTGTCCCGTAGTGGTAGAACACGCTCACCTCTAAACTGTCCCGTAGTGGTAGAACACGCTCACCTCTAAACTGTCCCGTAGTGGTAGAACACGCTCACCTCTAAACTGTCCCGTAGTGGTAGAACACGCTCACCACTAAACTGTCCCGTAGTGGTAGAACACGCTCACCACTAAACTGTCCCGTAGTGGTAGAACACGCTCACCACTAAACTGTCCCGTAGTGGTAGAACACGCTCACCACTAAACTGTCCCGTAGTGGTAGAACACGCTCACCACTAAACTGTCCCGTAGTGGTAGAACACGCTCACCTCTAAACTGTCCCGTAGTGGTAGAACACGCTCACCACTAAACTGTCCCGTAGTGGTAGAACACGCTCACCACTAAACTGTCCCGTAGTGGTAGAACACGCTCACCACTAAACTGTCCCGTAGTGGTAGAACACGCTCACCACTAAACTGTCCCGTAGTGGTAGAACACGCTCACCTCTAAACTGTCCCGTAGTGGTAGAACACGCTCACCTCTAAACTGTCCCGTAGTGGTAGAACACGCTCACCACTAAACTGTCCCGTAGTGGTAGAACACGCTCACCTCTAAACTGTCCCGTAGTGGTAGAACACGCTCACCTCTAAACTGTCCCGTAGTGGTAGAACACGCTCACCTCTAAACTGTCCCGTAGTGGTAGAACACGCTCACCTCTAAACTGTCCCGTAGTGGTAGAACACGCTCACCTCTAAACTGTCCCGTAGTGGTAGAACACGCTCACCTCTAAACTGTCCCGTAGTGGTAGAACACGCTCACCTCTAAACTGTCCCGTAGTGGTAGAACACGCTCACCTCTAAACTGTCCCGTAGTGGTAGAACACGCTCACCTCTAAACTGTCCCGTAGTGGTAGAACACGCTCACCTCTAAACTGTCCCGTAGTGGTAGAACACGCTCACCTCTAAACTGTCCCGTAGTGGTAGAACACGTTCACCTCTAAACTGTCCCGTAGTGGTAGAACACGCTCACCTCTAAACTGTCCCGTAGTGGTAGAACACGCTCACCTCTAAACTGTCCCGTAGTGGTAGAACACGCTCACCTCTAAACTGTCCCGTAGTGGTAGAACACGCTCACCTCTAAACTGTCCCGTAGTGGTAGAACACGCTCACCTCTAAACTGTCCCGTAGTGGTAGAACACGCTCACCTCTAAACTGTCCCGTAGTGGTAGAACACGCTCACCTCTAAACTGTCCCGTAGTGGTAGAACACGCTCACCTCTAAACTGTCCCGTAGTGGTAGAACACGCTCACCTCTAAACTGTCCCGTAGTGGTAGAACACGCTCACCTCTAAACTGTCCCGTAGTGGTAGAACACGCTCACCTCTAAACTGTCCCGTAGTGGTAGAACACGCTCACCTCTAAACTGTCCCGTAGTGGTAGAACACGCTCACCACTAAACTGTCCCGTAGTGGTAGAACACGCTCACCTCTAAACTGTCCCGTAGTGGTAGAACACGCTCACCACTAAACTGTCCCGTAGTGGTAGAACACGCTCACCTCTAAACTGTCCCGTAGTGGTAGAACACGCTCACCTCTAAACTGTCCCGTAGTGGTAGAACACGCTCACCTCTAAACTGTCCCGTAGTGGTAGAACACGCTCACCTCTAAACTGTCCCGTAGTGGTAGAACACGCTCACCACTAAACTGTCCCGTAGTGGTAGAACACGCTCACCACTAAACTGTCCCGTAGTGGTAGAACACGCTCACCTCTAAACTGTCCCGTAGTGGTAGAACACGCTCACCACTAAACTGTCCCGTAGTGGTAGAACACGCTCACCACTAAACTGTCCCGTAGTGGTAGAACACGCTCACCACTAAACTGTCCCGTAGTGGTAGAACACGCTCACCTCTAAACTGTCCCGTAGTGGTAGAACACGCTCACCTCTAAACTGTCCCGTAGTGGTAGAACACGCTCACCACTAAACTGTCCCGTAGTGGTAGAACACGCTCACCTCTAAACTGTCCCGTAGTGGTAGAACACGCTCACCACTAAACTGTCCCGTAGTGGTAGAACACGCTCACCTCTAAACTGTCCCGTAGTGGTAGAACACGCTCACCACTAAACTGTCCCGTAGTGGTAGAACACGCTCACCTCTAAACTGTCCCGTAGTGGTAGAACACGCTCACCACTAAACTGTCCCGTAGTGGTAGAACACGCTCACCACTAAACTGTCCCGTAGTGGTAGAACACGCTCACCTCTAAACTGTCCCGTAGTGGTAGAACACGCTCACCACTAAACTGTCCCGTAGTGGTAGAACACGCTCACCTCTAAACTGTCCCGTAGTGGTAGAACACGCTCACCTCTAAACTGTCCCGTAGTGGTAGAACACGCTCACCTCTAAACTGTCCCGTAGTGGTAGAACACGCTCACCTCTAAACTGTCCCGTAGTGGTAGAACACGCTCACCACTAAACTGTCCCGTAGTGGTAGAACACGCTCACCTCTAAACTGTCCCGTAGTGGTAGAACACGCTCACCACTAAACTGTCCCGTAGTGGTAGAACACGCTCACCACTAAACTGTCCCGTAGTGGTAGAACACGCTCACCTCTAAACTGTCCCGTAGTGGTAGAACACGCTCACCACTAAACTGTCCCGTAGTGGTAGAACACGCTCACCTCTAAACTGTCCCGTAGTGGTAGAACACGCTCACCTCTAAACTGTCCCGTAGTGGTAGAACACGCTCACCTCTAAACTGTCCCGTAGTGGTAGAACACGCTCACCTCTAAACTGTCCCGTAGTGGTAGAACACGCTCACCACTAAACTGTCCCGTAGTGGTAGAACACGCTCACCACTAAACTGTCCCGTAGTGGTAGAACACGCTCACCTCTAAACTGTCCCGTAGTGGTAGAACACGCTCACCACTAAACTGTCCCGTAGTGGTAGAACACGCTCACCTCTAAACTGTCCCGTAGTGGTAGAACACGCTCACCACTAAACTGTCCCGTAGTGGTAGAACACGCTCACCACTAAACTGTCCCGTAGTGGTAGAACACGCTCACCTCTAAACTGTCCCGTAGTGGTAGAACACGCTCACCTCTAAACTGTCCCGTAGTGGTAGAACACGCTCACCTCTAAACTGTCCCGTAGTGGTAGAACACGCTCACCACTAAACTGTCCCGTAGTGGTAGAACACGCTCACCTCTAAACTGTCCCGTAGTGGTAGAACACGCTCACCACTAAACTGTCCCGTAGTGGTAGAACACGCTCACCTCTAAACTGTCCCGTAGTGGTAGAACACGCTCACCACTAAACTGTCCCGTAGTGGTAGAACACGCTCACCACTAAACTGTCCCGTAGTGGTAGAACACGCTCACCTCTAAACTGTCCCGTAGTGGTAGAACACGCTCACCACTAAACTGTCACACAACTGTGGCTCAGTTGGTAGAGCATGGCGCTAGCAACGCCAGGGTTGTGGGTTCATTCCCCACGGGGGGGACCAGGATGAATATGTATGAACTTTCCAATTTGTAAGTCGCTCTGGATAAGAGCGTCTGCTAAATGACTTAAATGTAAATGTGTTGCTGAAGGCTAAACTTGTTCTCATTAGTTTAACTAACTAAACAATTAGTTCATCTTCAATTTGCTGGTGCAATGAGTAAGACGGCTAAGAAAATGACTGAAATGACTAAACCGGGTTCGGGGTGGAGATCATGTCCCAAGTCATGCGGTTATAGCATTTCTCCGGAAGATACTCACAATCTATGTAGGAGATTGTCTTGGCTTGGAGCACGCTCAGGCAGCCCTCACTCGAACCGGTCCGTGTGCGCATTGCCACATACTGCGTACAAACTTCCTGGAAAGACGTGTAGCATTTTTGAGGAAGCTTGGAATTACCCATGGCGACTTTACTTTCCCGGATGCCAGTACCTCGGCTGACACCGAGGAACAGGAAGCGGAGATGGATTGGGTGGTCAGAGCAAATGTCTTGTCTGCCTGGGTGTGGGGCTTGTGGTGAATACCTGGGCGTGGAGTATGCGGTGGCTACCTAGGCTTGGGGTATGTGGTGTTTGCCTGGGTGTGGGGTATGTGGTGTTTGCCTGGGTGTGGGGTATGTGGTGTTTGCCTGGGTGTGGGGTATGTGGTGTCTGCCTGGGTGTGGGGTATGTGGTGGCTACCTGGGCTTGGGGTATGTGGTGTTTGCCTGGGTGTGGGGTATGTGGTGGCTACCTGGGCTTGGGGTATGTGGTGTTTGCCTGGGTGTGGGGTATGTGGTGTCTGCCTAGGTGTGGGGTTTGTGGTGTCTGCCTGGGTGTGGCTGTATGTGGTGTCTGCCTGGGTGTGGGGTATGTGGTGTCTGCCTGAGTGTGGGGTTTGTGGTGTCTGCCTAGGTGTGGGGTATGTGGTGTCTGCCTGGGTGTGTGGTATGTGGTGTTTGCCTGGGTGTGCGGTATGTGGTGTCTGCCTGGGCGTGTGGTATGCTGTGGCTGCCTGCACCCAAACCTGCTCCTGTGCGCTCTGTTGCTGGTTACGGGAGGCTACTCGAAGAGAGGGGATGGTCAGGTTCGCACCCTCCGCCACTCCCCCATAGGTGGCTCAGTACTGGGATTCATTGGTGATTCCTGCCTGTAGCTCACTAGTCCCTATGAGGTGTCTAGTGATGCAGTTTATGGGCTCCTTTGTTGATGAGTTATTGGTAGCGGAGTCGAGGGAACGAGCAAGGTTGGTCAAGACCATGCTATTATCCCACATGTAGTTTATGTGGTTCATAGGAGCCCCCAAAATGAGCTCCCTGTCTCCAGCTCAACGCTTTTCATTCCTGGGAATTAGATTCATTTCTGAACAGCACCGTTTGTCCCATTCCCAGCTAAGTTACCAGGTGCTTTGTCACCAGTACCTCTGACTGGTCGGCAGGGTAGGCTCCATGATAAAGTTCCTGCAATGTGTCTATTTTTAATACGTCTGGTCCACGATTGGGTGCCAACCGGTTACCGGAACTCATCTTACCGCCTAAACCGAGTGAGGCTCTTTGTGACAACAGTACCCCCAGGTTGGCCAAACGGGGTACGTCACTGATCGCCGGAGACCGTGTACACTGAGTGGGCCTGGGCTTTAGCCAAACCTTGGCTTATAAACACAGTTTTTCCAACCGAGTTCCACAGTGTTCACGGGTGTTTAAAAGTCTTATCTCCCGTATGTGAGTTCAGTGAAAAGTCTTCCTTCTCAATGTTCAGACACAAGGTTGTCAGGAGTGGTGGAAATGGAAGAAGACCCAATCTCTCCCAGTCCACAAGGTGGCGTACCGCCCCTTCAGGGTGTCCCGCTGTCTACTCCGACCAACGGTGCGCATGTGCAGTGTCTCCCTCGATTATGTGAACTGTGATGTCAGGGTACAGGCTACAATTTGTTGTGCGTTCCCCACACTTTTGCAGCGTCATCACGTCGACTGTTCCCGATGCCTCAGTGCCCATTTGAGGGAGGAAATATCCTCTCATCTGCAGAAGCAGGCAATCAGAGTGGTTCCTATGTTGAAGACCTGGGACAACCGGTTCAGCCGGTATTCCTGGTTACAAAAAGGAACAGGAACTCTGCGTCCCATTCTAGACCTACGTACCCTCAACAAGCACCTCAGAGTCTACAAACTCAGAATTGCTCACAAGCCGCCGGCTATTACAGCGATTGGCTGGTGGAGGCAGAGTCGATTGGGAAAGCAGAATACCACACATCAATGCTACTACTACCCACATTTGGTGTCTAGGCTTCATAAGAAGTTAGAAAAAGAGCTGTCTGACTCCATCTCAGCACATTCCATTTCTGGATGTTGAGCTAGACTCACTACTGTCACCACTCAGGGTGTCCAGGTTCCGGCTCTGCTCAGCCAAATTTCAGCTGGGTCACACAGTGCGTATTTCGGTAGCCTACTAGGGGATGATGGATTCTGTGATGGAAGTCGTTCCCCTGGGGCTATTGTTGATGAACCCCTTCTAGCGCTGAGTGCTAGCCACTCACCTGGACGCTTCTTGTAGCTTCGGGTGGCTCTGTCAGGCCTATGGGTCACGGCCCAGTGGTGGGACCATCTGCTATTGTTGTTGTATACTGCAAGGTGATCACGACAGACGCATCCCCCTGAGGGTGGGGTGCACTGTACGAAGGCAAATCGATTTGTGGGGTATGGACACTGGTTCGGAGCGCACTGCATGTCAATTACCCGGGGGAGTATCTGGCGCCCAGGTGCTTCCCCCTGGTTTTGTTGGACCGGCTTGTTCTGGTCAGAACCGACAATATGTCAGTGGTGGCATGCGTCAACAGACGTTGAGAGACTGTCTCCCTCCCTCCTAACTTTTGCTCGCTCCCTATTGCTGGGGAGCAGTGCGCACATGCTTTCGCTAAGGGTGCCACATGTCCCCGGTTGCCTCAACTCAGGTGCAGAACTTTTTTCCAGGTGGGACCCTCTCTCACCTGGACAAGGCTCTCCCAGGTATGGGACATTTTCAGCTGGGCCAATGTAGATCTTTACGCATTGCGAGAAAACGCGCATTGTTGTCTGTTTTTCTTGATGAAGGACCCGAGTTCCCGTTGGGAACAGATGCTCTGTGCACCAGTGGCCTCGGACCCTCCTTTACACGTTTCCGGCCAGTGGTTCTGATTCCGCCCACGTTGGAGAGGGTTGATTCTACCATTGATTCTTGTGGGGACCCATGGAAACTCCCATTGCACAGGGATTGTTGTCCCAGGTGCACAGGTACCTGTTGTCCCAGGTGTACAGGTAGGGTTGGCAAGCGAGGCCAGAGATTTGGTTCCTATGGGCCTGGCCACTAAGAGGGCCAAACTGATGGCTAGAGCTTTTCTTCCGAATGTTATTTCTACCATTCAGTCTGCGCTTTCCACAAGAGGGCTGTATGCGTAGAAATGGCAAGCATTTGAGCTCTGGTCCCAAGATAAAGGACTTGTTCCTTTTCAGTGCTCTGTAAGGGACATTCTTATGTTCCTACGGGAGCTTTTCAAGTATTCTCCACTTGATAAGTGTACATGGCCGCTGTCTCAGCGTGTCATGTGGGAATTGACGGAACCTCACCGGGGGCTCATCCCCTGGTGGTGCGGTTCCTGAAAGGTGTACATCGTCTCAGACCGGTCTCTAAAACTATTGCGCTGGTTTTGGAGGCAATTGAACAGACCCGGGATATCCTGTTATGTGACCAACTTTTTTTGTCTGTTTTACTAATCCAGCTAGCGGCAGGGCGCTCTCTAAGCGGTGTCTCTCCCAAAGGATTGTGGGGGCTATCTCCCTGGCGTATAACAGCAAGAGGCAAAGGTTACCTAGCTAGCGGTGTACACATTCACACCACCAGGGGTCTGGGCAGCGTCTTGGGTGTTGTATAAAGGGTTAAATATTTTTGCTGCGGGGAGATGGGCATCTCTACACACTTTAGTGAGGTTTTTATCGCTTGGATGTCACTGTTCTCAGGATAGCCCACGGTGTGACAGGGACAAAGGGGAAAGTCACTAGGCAGTGTGCCATGTGCACAATACCCAGACAGAACGCATCTGGCAGGGTCAGTCTGGGTGGTCTGCCATTGGCTGTTACTTTAGTATTCGTTTTGAGTCGTCTTGGGGGCGTGATTATATTTCCCCATAGTATGTTGTACCGAAGTTGACTGACTGAAAGGGAACGTAATGTTATGACTATAACTACTGTTCGCTGAAGGAGGGAAAAGAGGTACAACACCTGTTTGGCCCTGCACTGCCCGGTCCTGGGCTCGGAATTAATCCGAGCCTTGCGCTTATCACCGGTGTAAATCGGGCTTCCAGAGAGGCGCAAGATTTCATCTTGTCAAGCGTGATTGTAAACCCTTCAAACAAAGTCGTAAGACTGTGACTCCGCATAAGAATGTTGTACCTGGTGTCTCTCCTTCTGGGAACACTAGTTATAGTCATAACGTTACGATATCATTTCAGCTCTACGGCCTGAGAATCAAGATGCCAAAATAGTGTCAACGTCAAATGAGGGTTAGAAAGCCTACGTTGTTGTTTGTTGAAGAACCAAGATCTACCGTTTACTCAGGTGTGTAACTTTAACCGACCAATATAGAACTAGTCCCTATCCTACATGTTGTATCACTAATCCATTAACGTCAATCCAAATGACGCTGAATTTCCTTTTAATATGTAATCTGTGATATGATTACATTGGTATTTACACGGGGGGAAATGTTTCCTGCCAAACAAGCTGTATCAAAGATATAGAGACTACCAAGTTTACAAAAGTATCTTGAGTGTTTTTTGTTTTTTTTGGTTCTAAATTAAAATTACAAACATTAAAACACTTCATCAGTTACAGCTCTTCACAATAACGTGCTGCAACATGCTAATTCGCATTTTTGATAAGGAATAATGTCTTTTAAATCTTATTGTATCTTCAAAAAAAAAAACACTCTAGACGTCTCAATGATTCAAATCTTAATTGATGTCTACATTTCATAAACCTCTTCCATAACGCATCATTCTTTGAGACATGCAAAGTAACGTACTCAGATATCATAAAACCCAAACCTACGAGTGAATACAGATAAGAATAGCACTCAACATGCACATGAGAGGAAACGTGAACATTTATCCTCGGGAATATGACGCTGGAATCACAACACAGTGGAATCTCAGTAGCCTACATCTAATAATACATACCTCAGCAGTCCAACAGAGAGAGAACTCTTCCCATGGTCCTGAGTACAGGTCTCCTATCGCAGCCACGTCTCATCTCCGGGACTCAAGCTACCTATGTCTCCCACTCCCCTCCTGCGTGTTGTTGATAGATTCTGATTGCAGTGAGCTACAGTTTCTGGTAACAGAAGGATCTGTTTCTGTGTTTGGCAGGCAGGCAGGCAAGAGGCAGGCAGAAAGGCAGGCAGGCAGGAAGGCAGGCAGCCAGGTCTCTTTGCTATCTGCTGTGTGTGTGTTAGTGTGTTGTATTGAAAAGGTTCTGATAGCCAGTTTCCCTGGAAACCAGGGTTCTATGTTCTGGCAGGAAGTGAGTTTAAAAGTAACAATGTCTCTCAAAGAGAGAGCAGTTCTCTTTCTCAGCAGCATAATCATTAAAACCTCTGTTCTCAAAACAATGCCACTGCTTTAGTCGTGACTGGGCTATATTACAACGTAATAAAATAGTCGTGACTGGGCTATATTACTAATAAATTAATTAGTCGTGACTGGGCTATATTACAAAGTAATAAAATAGTATTGACTGGGCTATATTACAAAGTAATAAAATAGTATTGACTGGGCTATATTACTAATAAATTAAATAGTCGTGACTGGGCTATATTACTAATAAATTAAATAGTTGTGACTGGACTATATTACTAATAAATTAAATAGTCGTGACTGGGCTATATTACTAATAAATTAAATAGTTGTGACTGGGCTATATTACTAATAAATTAATTAGTCGTGACTGGGCTATATTACTAATAAATTAAATAGTCGTGACTGGGCTATATTACTAATAAATTCAATAGTCGTGACTGGGCTATATTACTAATAAATTAAATAGTCGTGACTGGGCTATATTACTAATAAATTAAATAGTCGTGACTGGGCTATATTTCTAATAAATTAAATAGTCGTGACTGGGCTATATTAAAAATAAATTAAATAGTTGTGACTTGGCTATATTACTAATAAATTAATTAGTCGTGACTGGGCTATATTACAAAGTAATAAAATAGTATTGACTGGGCTATATTACAAAGTAATAAAATAGTATTGACTGGGCTATATTACTAATAAATTAAATAGTCGTGACTGGGCTATATTACTAATAAATTAAATAGTTGTGACTGGACTATATTACTAATAAATTAAATAGTCGTGACTGGGCTATATTACTAATAAATTAAATAGTTGTGACTGGGCTATATTACTAATAAATTAATTAGTCGTGACTGGGCTATATTACTAATAAATTAAATAGTCGTGACTGGGCTATATTACTAATAAATTCAATAGTCGTGACTGGGCTATATTACTAATAAATTAAATAGTCGTGACTGGGCTATATTACTAATAAATTAAATAGTCGTGACTGGGCTATATTTCTAATAAATTAAATAGTCGTGACTGGGCTATATTAAAAATAAATTAAATAGTTGTGACTTGGCTATATTACTAATAAATTAAATAGTCGTGACTGGGCTATATTACTAATAAATTAAATAGTCGTGACTGGGCTATATTACTAATAAATTAAATAGTCGTGACTGAGCTATATTACTAATAAATTAAATAGTCGTGACTGGGCTATATTACTAATAAATTAAATAGTTGTGATTGGGCTATATTACTAATAAATTAAATAGTCGTGACTGGGCTATATTACTAATAAATTAAACAGTCGTGACTGGGCTATATTACTAATAAATTAAATAGTCGTGACTGGGCTACATTACTAATAAATTAAATAGTCGTGACTGGGCTATATTACTAATAAATTAAATAGTCGTGACTGGGCTATATTACTAATAAATTAAATAGTCGTGACTGGGCTATATTACTAATAAATTAAATAGTCGTGACTGGGCTATATTACTAATAAATTAAATAGTCGTGACTGGGCTATATTACTAATAAATTAAATAGTCGTGACTGGGCTATATTACTAATAAATTAAATAGTCGTGACTGGGCTATATTACTAATAAATTAAATAGTCGTGACCCGGCTATATTACTAATAAATTAAATAGTTGTGATTGGGCTATATTACTAATAAATTAAATAGTCGTGACTGGGCTATATTACTAATAAATTAAATAGTCGTGACTGGGCTATATTACTAATAAATTAAATAGTCGTGACTGGGCTATATTACTAATAAATTAAATAGTCGTGATTGGGCTATATTACTAATAAATTAAATAGTCGTGACTGGGCTATATTACTAATAAATTAAATAGTCGTGATTGGGCTATATTACTAATAAATTAAATAGTCGTGACCCGGCTATATTACTAATAAATTAAATAGTCGTGACCCGGCTATATTACTAATAAATTAAATAGTCGTGACCCGGCTATATTACTAATAAATTAAATAGTCGTGACCCGGCTATATTACTAATAAATTAAATAGTCGTGACCCGGCTATATTAAAAATAAATTAAATAGTCGTGACCCGGCTATATTACTAATAAATTAAATAGTCGTGACCCGGCTATATTACTAATAAATTAAATAGTCGTGACCCGGCTATATTAAAAATAAATTAAATAGTCGTGACTGGGCTATATTACTAATAAATTAAATAGTCGTGACTGGGCTATATTACTAATAAATTAAATAGTCGTGACCCGGCTATATTACTAATAAATTAAAGAAAGCAGAAAGGTTACATCATCTACGTACAGTGCATTCGGAGGTGTGTATGTGTGTGTGGTTATCTGTATGCATGTGTGTGTGTGTGTGTATGCTTGCTTGTGTGTACACACACGCATATGTGTGTTTTTGTGAACAATGTGAGGAAACCGTAGCCAGAGAGAACCAGTTGATGACAATAACCTACTAGTCAAGCAGCCAGGGAGACCCAGTTGATGACAATAACCTACTAGTCAAGCAGCCAGGGAGAACCAGTTGATGACAATAACCTACTAGTCAAGCAGCCAGGGAGACCCAGTTGATGACAATAACCTACTAGTCAAGCAGCCAGAGAGACCCAGTTGATGACAATAACCTACTAGTCAAGCAGCCAGAGAGACCCAGTTGATGACAATAACCTACTAGTCAAGCAGCCAGGGAGACCCAGTTGATGACAATAACCTACTAGTCAAGCAGCCAGAGAGACCCAGTTGATGACAATAACCTACTAGTCAAGCAGCCAGGGAGACCCAGTTGATGACAATAACCTACTAGTCAAGCAGCCAGGGAGACCCAGTTGATGACAATAACCTACTAGTCAAGCAGCCAGAGAGAACCAGTTGATGACAATAACCTACTAGTCAAGCAGCCAGGGAGAACCAGTTGATGACAATAACCTACTAGTCAAGCAGCGAGGGAGACCCAGTTGATGACAATAACCTACTAGTCAAGCAGCCAGAGAGAACCAGTTGATGACAATAACCTACTAGTCAAGCAGCCAGAGAGACCCAGTTGATGACAATAACCTACTAGTCAAGCAGCCAGGGAGACCCAGTTGATGACAATAACCTACTAGTCAAGCAGCCAGGGAGACCCAGTTGATGACAATAACCTACTAGTCAAGCAGCCAGGGAGACCCAGTTGATGACAATAACCTACTAGTCAAGCAGCCAGGGAGAACCAGTTGATGACAATAACCTACTAGTCAAGCAGCCAGAGAGACCCAGTTGATGACAATAACCTACTAGTCAAGCAGCCAGGGAGAACCAGTTGATGACAATAACCTACTAGTCAAGCAGCCAGGGAGACCCAGTTGATGACAATAACCTACTAGTCAAGCAGCCAGGGAGAACCAGTTGATGACAATAACCTACTAGTCAAGCAGCCAGGGAGAACCAGTTGATGACAATAACCTACTAGTCAAGCAGCCAGGGAGAACCAGTTGATGACAATAACCTACTAGTCAAGCAGCCAGGGAGAACCAGTTGATGACAATAACCTACTAGTCAAGCAGCCAGGGAGAACCAGTTGATGACAATAACCTACTAGTCAAGCAGCGAGGGAGACCCAGTTGATGACAATAACCTACTAGTCAAGCAGCCAGAGAGAACCAGTTGATGACAATAACCTACTAGTCAAGCAGCCAGAGAGACCCAGTTGATGACAATAACCTACTAGTCAAGCAGCCAGGGAGACCCAGTTGATGACAATAACCTACTAGTCAAGCAGCTAGAGAGACCCAGTTGATGACAATAACCTACTAGTCAAGCAGCCAGGGAGACCCAGTTGATGACAATAACCTACTAGTCAAGCAGCCAGGGAGACCCAGTTGATGACAATAACCTACTAGTCAAGCAGCCAGAGAGACCCAGTTGATGACAATAACCTACTAGTCAAGCAGCCAGAGAGACCCAGTTGATGACAATAACCTACTAGTCAAGCAGCCAGAGAGAACCAGTTGATGACAATAACCTACTAGTCAAGCAGCCAGAGAGACCCAGTTGATGACAATAACCTACTAGTCAAGCAACCAGGGAGAACCAGTTGATGACAATAACCTACTAGTCAAGCAGCCAGAGAGACCCAGTTGATGACAATAACCTACTAGTCAAGCAGCCAGGGAGAACCAGTTGATGACAATAACCTACTAGTCAAGCAGCCAGGGAGACCCAGTTGATGACAATAACCTACTAGTCAAGCAGCCAGGGAGAACCAGTTGATGACAATAACCTACTAGTCAAGCAGCCAGGGAGACCCAGTTGATGACAATAACCTACTAGTCAAGCAGCCAGGGAGAACCAGTTGATGACAATAACCTACTAGTCAAGCAACCCTGCATTCTATCTTCCCTGTGTTATTACATTTACATTTTCATTTTAGTCATTTAGCAGACGCTCTTATCCAGAGCGACTTACAGTAGAGTACATACATTTTATATTTTTTTAACATTTTTTTTTTTTTTAACATACTGAGACAAGGATATCCCTACCGGCCAAACCCTCCCTAACCCGGACGACGCTATGCCAATTGTGCGTCGCCCCACGGACCTCCCGGTTGCGGCCGGCTGCGACAGAGCCTGGGCGCGAACCCAGCCCAGCCTGGGCGCGAACCCAGAGACTCTGGTGGCGCAGCTAGCACTGCGATGCAGTGCCCTAGACCACTGCGCCACCCGGGAGGCCACCCCGTTATAATTCACCCCTGTTATAATTCACTCACTTCATTCAATCAAAACTTCTAGGGGGCGAAAGAATCATAACAGTTACATGGACACACACACTACACACACACACACTAGACACACACACACACACTAGACACACACACACACACACACACACACACTAGACACACACACACACACACACACACACACTAGACACACACACACACACACACACACACACACACACACACACACACACACACACACACACACACACACACACACACACACACACACACACACACACACACACACACACACACTAGACACACACACACACTAGACACACACACACACACACACGACACACACACACACACACACTAGACACACACACACACTAGACACACACACACACACTAGACACACAAGTAGCTGACATCACAGCATTTGCCCCCCATCGGGAGAGACGGTGTGTGTGGAAAAGGTTCATTCCAAACATGATGGTCCATGCTCAGGCCATGGCACCGTCTGGTATTGTGTGTAGGTGTACTGGTGTAGGCAGACTATCATGACAATTAGAGCAAGGGTCTGTAACACATACAGTATATATGACAAAGATCAGGAAATCAGGAACTAGAAAATACACTAAAGACCCAACTATTGTATTTAATGAAAATACATGAATTCTGTATTTTAAAATACAAAAAAAATACATTTCCAAGTAGCCGTCCCAATAAAAGGCGTCCGGTCAGGATAAGATCAAATAAATATGTCCAAAAGAGCTTCCCTTAGTGGGAAGAAGCCATCAACAAGTATACAACTGGAGGGGGGGGGGGGGGGTATGGGGGGCCTGCGACTGGCTTTCTTTGGGGTGGATTTATTTTCAACTGCTTTCAGCAAACTTATTCAGTACTTTGAGAATCAATTCCAGTAACAGATATGTGTCTAATGTGAAGGCTCCCGAGTGGCCCCAGCGGTCTAAGGCACTGCATCTCAGTGCTAGAGGCGTCATTACAGACCCTGGTTCGATTCCAGGCTGTATCACATATGATCGCGAGTCCCATAGGGCGGTGCACAAATGGTCCAGTGTCGTTAGGGTTTGACCGGGAGTAGCCCGTCATTGTAAATAACAATTTGTTCTTAACTGACTTTAAAAAATATATATATATATAAGCTATTGATATTCACCTCCCCTTTTTATTAAAGGGAGAATCCAAATGTTTTGCATAAATGTAAATCTATGTTACAATAGGCAGGGCCCGGTTTCCCGATAGCGATGGATCTTAAGTTATCGGTGGTCACAGAGAGACAGATAAATATCTTGATTCTATGTTTAGCGTAGATCTCTTGTGTATAATGTGGCGCGGAAGGGCAAATGAGCATCTAAAGACCCAGTTAACTGTTCTGCGAGTGGTCGGAGGCAGTTTGTAAATAAATACGTGTTTTCAAGTGCAACTTCAGTGATTATGGTTTTGAGAAACAGCTCTGAAATTAACAATGTGCCTATGAAGGTTCTAACTATGGACTTAGCCTTAAGATAATTTTAGGACGCCAGGCACTGGACAAGAAATTATGTCAGACAAAACACATACATTTTTTCAAAACTTAATTTAAAGCGCAAATTACCTTTTCAAAAGGCAATGTGAAAATTTTGTATAATTTTGTATAATCACCTTCCGGGTTAAAAACCATGTAAATGAAAAACAAAAAAACTACTTTTTAAGTGAGAAGTAAGCATTGGTCTGAAGGAAATTCTCATGAGCACCACAATGTTATTTTCTACTTCCTGTATATAGCCATGTTATTACTACTTCCTGTATATAGCCATGTTATTTCTACTTCCTGTATATAGCCATATTTTTACTCGTTATTGTTATTAGTTAGTCACTGTGTATTTATTCCTCGTGTTACCATTTTTGTATATTTTTTTTAAATCTTTCATTTTAAAAGGACCCGTCAGTCAGCATTTCACCTGTTGTCTACAAAGTATGTGACAAATAAAATGTTATTTGATTTAATGAAACACTCCCTTCAGCAAATCAACAAATAATTGTGTTATGTGGAAATATGCACGTGATAAAGTAGCTAAACTTTACCAATAAAAACTAAGCCGAGCTTTATAATTTCCACAGGCATCAATGCATTGTGTAGGCAGCAGCAGCACCATTTCTTTGGCGCCACAAGCTTAGCCAGAACACAGTGTTCCAATGTTCCACAGGCAGAATCCTCACTATATCACTTTCCAAGGCCTCAGCCAATCCCTGGCCACCTCACAGAACTCTGAGTTATGTTGCCTAGCAACCGTTGCCGCGAATGGGAGGGGGGAAGGAGTGTGAGTGAGGAGAGCTGAAATAAACAGATAAAATGCTCATCGGGAGGCTGATGCCCCAAAAACACTGTTATCATAGCGATGATGATAGTGATGACGGTGCATCTGTTAAACACCCCTTAAACAACAGTTTATTTGCATGATAAATGGATAAAGTGAAGTGTTTAATATAGTTAGATACAGTGGCCTTCAGAAAGTATTCATAGCCCTTGACTCATTCCACATTTTGTTGTGTTACAGCGTGAATTCAAAAATGAATGAAAAATATTTTTTTCTGAGAAAATGACAAAGTGAAATTATATTTATTTCGTTTTTTTCTTAAAATGTATTGAAAATGAAATACAGAAATATCTAATTTACATAAGTATTCACACCCCTGAGTCAATACATGTTAGAATCCGCTTTGGCAGTGATTACAGCTCTGAGTCTTTCTGGGTAAGTCTCTAAGAGCTTTGCAAATCTGAGCTGTGTTCGAATACCCATGCTAACATACTGTATACTAAATACTTAATGAGTATATACTACATACTATATACTATTGGTACATTTTAATATACTGCAAACTAACGGTATCCTTTCACTTTCAGTTACGCGTACTAGCGCTTCACCTGTTTACCGGAAGTTGATGCTGTTGCTATGCAACCTCTTGGTAGCTTGTTAGCATAACATATTACTAGCTAGACATTTTACGATTCGTGAATTCAATCTTGAGTGCCAGGGTGCGCTCTGGGTCCTTCGTAAATCCAGAGCGTTGTCAGATTGTACTTTCGTAAATTCGGAGTATTTCGCCTGCCGGGTCGTTCAGAACGCACACTGGACACTGGTTGATCTGAGCGTTCTGACCTAACGGCAGCCAACTGGCAAACATTAGCTAGCTTGCTAGCTACTTCCAGACACAAATGAGAGAACAGCTCACTCTGACCATTTTACTGGCCCTAGCAGAGCTGGTTAGGCTGTTTTCATGTTATCGACACTCAGACGAGAGTGCTGTGAAATCGGAGTAGATAGCCAGAATTAACAATGTCCATTGAGAACACACAACGACTATAACACTTAACTAAGAATGACTTGAATAATCAAGTTAATAAACGTTTAGGTATTTAGTTAGCATATATTGTTAAAAATATGCTAAGTTTGATGTATTAGTAGACAACTAACTTTAAGTAACTAGCTAACATACTGGTACATACTGCTGTAAGGACAGCGTAGCTAACATACTGGTACATACTGCTGTAAGGACAGCGTAGCTAACATACTGGTACATACTGCTGTAAGGACAGCGTAGCTAACATACTGGTACATACTGCTGTAAGGACAGCGTAGCTAACAAATTGTCAGCCAAAATAACGTGTGACGTAACTTATTTGAAAAGTCATTCGTTTTTTTTACATTGAGAAACGTTATCTTAACCTTTTTTCATAATTAGTTAAAAGCAATTAATTTGTATTCGCTCTCGTCGGACTCCGGCTGCATATTTTCCACCATTTTCTTCAAATCTGAAAAAAGTTGTGAGTCACATCAATTTTCTTTAGAATTGCATTATGGGCCCTGAAAGCACAGA